>NC_057814.1:164069060-164081013 GCF_018294505.1 Triticum aestivum | reverse complement strand
GGATAAGGCAGGCCAGACGGGCCAGGGTGGAGCTGGGCCTTTCGGCCGGGGGGGAAATGGTGCTGGCCGGCTGGGCCTGGGGTTGGCCCAGTTGGGCCAGGTCCAGTGGGGGGGCTTTTGTTTTTATTTTTTTGTTTTCTGTTTTGTTTTGCATTTTCTTTTATTTATTTTCTTTCACCATTTAATCCATTTTAAAATACTTAGGCATTTTCTAAAAAGGAGTTTTCTCCATAATAATTACCAGTGTATTATTTGGCACCCACCGAACATTTTTGTTTAAATTTTTGAAAACTTTTATTTTCCACTTTAATTTTAATTAAAGTTTGGATTAGGAGTTTGAAAGGAAATGTGATTCCAATGTGATCAAGCCCTGTTTAGCAACATGATTAGCTTAATCACAGAGAGTTACTGTAGCATGATTCTCGGGGTGTTACAAGCGGCCCGGACCGACCTTACACGTACTCTTACGTGAGACAGGTTCCACCGACTGACATGCACTTGATGCATAAGGTGGCTAGCGGGTGTCTGTCTCTCCCACTTTAGTCGGATTGGATTCGATGAAAAGGGTCCTTATGAAGGGTAAATAGCAATTGGCATATCACCGTTGTGGCTTTTGCGTAGGTAAGAAACGTTCTTGCTAGAAACCCATAGCAGCCACGTAAAACATGCAACAACAATTAGAGGACGTCTAACTTGTTTTTGCAGGGTATGCTATGTGATGTGATATGGCCAAAAGGATGTGATGAATGATATATGTGATGTATGAGATTGATCATGTTCTTGTAATAGGAATCACTACTTGCATGTCGATGAGTATGACAACCGGCAGGAGCCATAGGAGTTGTCTTAATTTATTGTGTGACCTGCGTGTCAATGAAAACGCCATGTAATTACTTTACTTTATTGCTAACCGTTAGCCATAGTAGTAGAAGTAATAGTTGGCGAGACAACTTCATGAAGACACGATGATGGAGATCATGGTGTCATGCCGGTGACGAAGGTGATCATGCCATGCCTCGAAGATGGAGATCAAAAGGCGCAAGATGATATTGGCCATATCATGTCACTTTATGATTTGCATGTGATGTCTGTCATGTTTACATCTTATTTGCTTAGAACGACGGTAGCATAAATAAGATGATCCCTCACTAAAATTTCAAGAAATGTGTTCCCCCTAACTGTGCACCGTTGCGAAGGTTCGTTGTTTCGAAGCACCACGTGATGATCGGGTGTGATAGATTCTAACGTTCGCATACAACGGGTGTTGACGAGCCTAGCATGTACAGACATGGCCTCGGAACACATGCAAAACACTTAGGTTGACTTGACGAGGCTAGCATGTACAGACATGGCCTCGGAACACAAGAGATCGAAAGGTCGAACATGAGTCGTATAGTAGATGCGATCAACATGGAGATGTTCACCGTTGATGACTAGTCCGTCTCACGTGATGATCGGACATGGCCTAGTCGATTCGGATCATGTATCACTTAGATGACTAGAGGGATGTCTATCTAAGTGGGAGTTCTTTAAATAATTTGATTAATTGAACTCATTGTCATGAACATAGTCTAAATTGTCTTTGCAAATTAAGTTGCAGATCTGTGACGCCCGGATAATTATGCTACAGTAAACCTACGCTAATGATGACACGTCACCTCTGTTAGTGTTGATAATCTCGCGTTAGTTCAAAACCGGATCAAAATTCAAATTCAAAATATGGCAAACAACAAAAGTTTTCAAAAATTAAAACTAAAATGTTGGGGTGTTGCCAAATAATGCATAGGTAATTATTGTGGAGAAACCACACCTTTATAAAATGTTTAAATAATATGAGATGAATAAAACAGTAGCAAAAACAAATATTTAAATGCTTTTAAAATGATAAACAAGTTCAAACTATTATATTTATGTGCCAAGTTAATTGTGGCAGTGGTATAATTACTATGACTAGATTAGGAACTTACTATATGTTTTACAAAATTAAAACAAGTTGAAAGATGAAATAAACAGAAAAGAAATTGAAAGAAAACAAAAGAAAAGAAAACACCCCGGCTCCCCAAGGGCATTGGCCCACTGGCCCATCTGGACGGCCGGCCCAAACCGGCCCACCAGCCATCCCCTTATCCCCTCACCCCCCAAAACCTAACCCCCCCACCACTCGCCCCCGATCCCCACCTCGCTCCCTCGTCTCCCTCCTGGCGCCGCCCCCCCTCTCGCACGCACGCACACGACACACACACTACATCGCCGCCACCCTTGGCTCTGGAGCACCCGCGCTCGAGCCCCGCACCATCCGGCGACCCGGCTGCCGTGGATGAGCCGCCCGCCGACGACGACCTCCCCCTCCCCGTTCTGGATCTGGCCGCCCCGGTCGCCCTGACGCCGTCGCCCCGTAGCTGCCACGCCGTCGCCGGACCCTGTCGCCGCTTGCCGAACGCCTCGTCCTCGCCGGCCCCTCCCGGCCTCCTTCCTCTCCACCCGCGCCGCCATCGCCTGCTACCTCCTCTTCGACCACGAGCGCGAGCTCGGGACCCCTACCTCGCCGGATCGACCTCGTCCCCCTTCTCTGCCCCGCCGGTCATCATCGCCGATCCGCTACTCCGGCGCCTCCCCGAGCCCACTGCCGTTGCCCTACGACCGCCGGTGAGGCCCCGGCCTCCCCTTCTCTCCCTCTGCTCCTGGCCGTGCTGAAATGCGCCCTAGCACGACTCCGGCAGCTCCTCCGGCCGCCGCCCCAAACCACCACTCCGCCCCGTGCCGCTCTCAGCCCCGGCTGCCTGGCCAACGGCCTCCCCCTCGCGGTGCTGCTCCAGCCACCGCTGCGGTCGGCGCCTCCCCTGGTGGCCTCGGGCCGACACGCGGGCGCACGCCCCGTACGCGCCCGTAACCGCCACCCGCGTGCCCGCTATGGCCCCAAGGGCCTATGACATATGGGCCCCACCCCCAGAGCAAAAAAAAGATTTAAAATAAATAAAATAATAAAATAATAATAATAAAAATAATTAATAAATTAATAAATATATAAATAAAACAAATAATAAAAAATTAATTAATTAATTAACTAAGTTAATTAATCCTGTTTAAACTAATCTAATTAGTTAATTAATTTAACTAAACAGTAGTTAATTAGCTAACAGCCCCTGACAGGTGGGACCCACCTGTCAGGTTGACAGGTCAACGGTCAACGTTGACTGCTGACGTCAGCATGACATCATGCTGATGTCATAAATCCAAATTTCGAATTAAATTAAATAAATGATTAAATTCCAGAAATTAATAAATTCTTTTGAAAACCATATCTTTTAATCCGTAACTGGGATGGAAAAACTTTGTACATGAAAGTTGCTCAGAACGACGAGACGAATCCGGATACGCAGCCCGTTCGTCCACCACACCTCCCTAACCTATCGAACTCGCAACTTTCCCCCTCCGGTCCGTCTGTCCGAAAACGTGAAACAACGGGAATACTTTCCCGGATGTTCCCCCCCTTCGCTGGTACCACCTACTATCGCGTTAGGACACACCTAGCACCGCTCATTGTCATGTCACGCATCGTCATGCTTGTGTTTGCATTGTATTTACTGTTTCTTCCCCCCTCTTCTCTCCGATAGACTACGAGACCGACACTGCTGCTGCCCAGTTCGACTACGGAGTTGACGACCCCTCCTACTTGCCAGAGCAACCAGGCAACCCCCCCCCTTGATCACCAGATATCGCCTATTCTTCTCTATACTGCTTGCATTTGAGTAGTGTAGCATGTTACTGCTTTCGGTTAACCCTATTCTGCTGCATAGCCTGTCATTGTTGCTATAGTTGTTACCTTTACCTGCAATCCTACATGCTTAGTATAGGATGCTAGTTTTCCATCAGTGGCCCTACATTCTTGTCCGTCTGCTGTGCTATACTATCGGGCCGTGATCACCTGGGCAGTGATCACGGGTATATACTTATATACTCTATACATGATGCCTGTGGTGACTAAAGTCGGGTCGGCTCGTAGGAGTACCCGCAAGTGGATCTTTGTGGCGGAGCGACAGGGCAGGTTGAGACCGCCTAGGTGAGAGGTGGGCCTGGCCCTGGACGGCGTCCGCGGTTACTTCGACATAACACGCATAACGAGTTCTTGGTATTTGATCTGAGTCTGGCCATTTGGTCTATACGCACTAACCATTTACGCGGGAGTAGTTATGGGTATCCCGGCGTCGTGGTATCAGCCGAAGCCTTCGTGACGTCAGCGACTGAGTGGCGCGCACCGGATTGGACAGGAACGCCACTAGGCTAGGTCTGCTTCCGGCCGCGTTCGCAACGTGCAGGTGTGCATAGGGCGATGGGCCCAGACCCCTGCGCGCATAGGGTTAGACCGGCGTGCTGACCTCTCTGTTGTGTTTAGGTGGGGCTGCGACGTGTTGATCTTCCGAGGCCGGGTATGACCCAGAAAAGTGTGTCCGGCCAAATGGGATCGAGCGTGTTGGGTTATGTGGTGCACCCCTGCAGGGAAGTTTATCTATTCGAATAGCCGTGTCCCTCGGTAAAAGGACGACCCGGAGTTGTACCTTGACCTTATGACAACTAGAACCGGATACTGAATAAAATACACCCTTCCAAGTGCCAGATAAAACTTGGTGATTGCTCTCTAACAGGGCAACGAGGAGGGGATCACCGGGCAGGACTATTGCTATGCGATGCTACTTGGAGGACTTCAATCTACTCTCTTCTACATGCTGCAAGATGGAGATGGTCAGAAGCGTAGTCTTCGACAGGACTAGCTATCCCCCTTTTATTCTGGCATTCTGCAGTTCAGTCCACTGATATGCCCCTTTACACATATACCCATGCATATGTAGTGTAGCTCCTTGCTTGCGAGTACTTTGGATGAGTACTCACGGCTGCTTCTCTCCCTCTTTTCCCCCTTTCCTTTCTATCTGGTTGTCTCAACCAGATGCTGGAGTCCAGGAGCTAGAGATCCCGAGGATGATTCTACATGGAGTTCGGCTTCGAGGAGTAGTTAGGAGGTCCCAGGCAGGAGGCCTTGCCTTTTCGATCGTTGCTACTTTTGTGCTAGCCTTCTTAAGGCAAACTTGTTTAACTTATGTCTGTTCTCAGATATTGTTGCTTCCGCTGACTCGTCTATGATCGAGCACTTGTATTCGAGCCCTCGAGGCCCCTGGCTTGTATTATGATGCTGGTATGACTTATTTATGTTGTAGAGTTGTGTTGTGATATCTTCCCGTGAGTCCCTGATCTTGATCGTACACATTTGCGTGCATGATTAGTGTACGGTCAAATCGGGGGCGTCACAAGTTGGTATCAGAGCCGACTGCCTGTAGGAATCCCCCTTTCCACACTCCTTGGCCGAAGTCGAGTCTAGACATTACAAAACTTTTACTAACATGGCTGTGTGTCTTACGGGCCCACGTCGCCATTGGATGGTACTAGGATCTTTTACTCCTCGACCTTTACTCTGGGACTCTGATCTCTCTCCTATACGAGTTAAATGAATTTTGCTAAATCTAACATTAGGATCTCGTTATCACTTTCACCCGGAGAGCCCCTTATTACTGATGATCGTCTGCTGCCCGTGAAGACCCTGAAGATACTCTCCGCCGATAACCCGAGAACATGTGTTCATCGCTGTTGCAATTCCCTTTCATCGATAAACTCCTATGGATAACCGCGTATACTCGCCATTCATACAATGTTTCCCAGTTGATCTTGTTATTACAAGATACCCCGAAATTATCTCTATTGTTCCGAGAATCATTGAGCTTACTGCCTTGCTGTTCTTTGTCACCTGAATACCCCTACGGATAATTCTCGCACTTACCGAGTATCCGCTCATCCCCAGTGGATTCAAGTATATCACAAAAGTGTTCAGAATAACATTCGATCTTCCGAAAATCCTCAGGAGCCTATTGCTCTTGAAATTCTTGCTTACTAGCATTATGATTAATCCCATAAGTCTCGAAATCTTATTGGCACCCCTTGTCATTATCTTTTTGAGTCCATTGATTCAATATGTTGCGAATGCTCGCAATCCTCAATCAGATCCTAGAATTCATCCTTCCGTCTCAGACATCATTTTTAACATGAGCTGGATCTCGACCTATCAAATTGCCATCGATTGTACCCCTAAGCCTACTCAACTTATCCATCCTTGATCAGAGCGTTGCTTCTGACCCCCTGATTTGGAAATCATAATTCTTTTGCATTTGAACTTTGAGTTAGTCAGTTGTTTCTATAATCAGATCTCCTTGCATTCTTCTTCCTCTGGTTGAGTACCGATGCTCACATCAGATCCCTTGTGGACCATCGGTTCCTTTGTTGGATTTTATCCGACAGTGTCCTTCCTATTGAATAACCTTGTGAGCCTTTCCATGGGTATATAATGCCTTTGGTAAATTGTATCATCTGTTTTGTGAACCATGCTCTACTTTCGAGCTTGTATTATTTACTCCGAAGTTTGTGGTATATGTTTCCACGATGCCCCGATGGGTTGAACCTATGCCTTCCATAATATGTGTGAACTCGAAAGTTTTCATGAGTCATACTCTTCTGGTATTTTGCCAGATAAAATTTCAACACTACAACTTCTTCGAAATTTGAGAAGTACATGAAAGGTTATGCGTTGAACAAGTGGGAGTCGACCTTGAACCCTGTGTTCATGCCCATGGACACGATGTAGATCTTATCATTAAAAGCTTCTCTTAAATTAATTATTACCTTGGTATAAGTTCATCTTATATCTGGGATCTGGCCTTTTGCAATCGTGGTTCCGACCATGTTCTCCTTTAAACACCATTTCTCGTGCAAGTTTAAGCACTTGTCTTCTGCAAAGCAATACCCTAGTCCAACCTCTACCTTGATCTGTCGTCGAGTATTACCCCCTGGTATCTCGAGATTATCATGGAACTGCATAACTTCTTATGAGTTCTTCATCAAGTGCTACATTCTCACTGATTCCAATTTTTCACGGGCTCTGAGTTATTAATCACGCAAAGACACCGATAACTGAACCGAGTCCGCACTACGGTTCAACAACTCTTAGTAATCTTCTTTAAGTACGAGTTTGTACCCGATCACGCCATTCCTGGCATGTTTGGCTATATCATTATCTTGATGATTTTAACTGTGCTAGCTGGTCCTTATTCCCGGAGCACCACTTTCGACGATGAGCTAAGCTTACGTCGATTTTCCTCGTCATATCGTTTCACCTCGAACAACAAACTTGACCTCGAGTTTGTGTAATATCTGTGGCTCCAATAATCTTTTGTTGCATCAGTCCTGTTGCTTGATGCAGTCGCTGATCAATTGCTTCTTCGTGGATCCCCTCGACAACAAAATGTCGTGATCATCATCAACATTTTGACTCCTTCCAGGATATCAATGGAATTCTTGATGATAAGTGCCATCCTCGTTCCTTGGTAATTTGAGTTACCATCGACAACATCCTTACATCCCTTTCATCACAGACTTGATCATATTATGGAGCTCCTTGCTAACCAGCTTATGCTATGTTCTACATTGAAGTATTACTGTCTTTCATGTCAA
This sequence comes from Triticum aestivum, assembly GCF_018294505.1. NCBI lineage: Eukaryota > Viridiplantae > Streptophyta > Magnoliopsida > Poales > Poaceae > Triticum > Triticum aestivum. The sequence goes on along the minus strand of NC_057814.1, from coordinate 164,073,462 downwards.
GGATGTTGTGAGGATTGCCCCACCTCTTGAGAATTCTTGATATAGTAATACTTCTCGCCATCTCCAATTGTTTTCTGATCCCCGTGTTGTTTCTAACCGGAAAACCGACAATTGAACTATGATGTGCGACTTCAAAACTTCTAGCAACCCTATTGCTTTGAAGTTAATGGTCGATATTTCATTCTTAGACCAGGTTATCGAATCACCGTTCTAACATTGATCATTCTACCTAAGCCCATATTTTGGGTGCACCTTTCAACCAATGTTTAATTGAGTATGTTTTCCTCGAGCATACCTCACTATATCATTTGATCTGACAAATGTTATCTCCTTGTTCACATAAGTGTGGAAATCCCTCGTTTTGGAAATCTCGAGGAATTGTCGCTGAGTCCATCAGCCACCCCCTCATCCTCTCCTTGGTTTAATGATGAACTCTTGTTTCGGAACTCGCTTCCATAGTTCAATTCTCGAGAATCTTACAATGTCATCTCGACAATTCGTGTTGCAACTTTCTTCTCAGGCATCCTGAGTCTGAGTTATCCTGACACCAATAAGATCTGAATCTCGGTCAGATATGATGGTTGGAACATATTTCTAAGAGTTGTAACATTGGTCTATTTATGACCCGGTAAGGTGATGTCATGCCTAACACACCTGGCCAGAGGACCTATTGTTATTAGTTTTCCTTTTTAGCAAGGTTAGCTGTTCTTCCATGAGGAAATTGAAAGACTTATTCTATATGTTGTTCCTGATGAATCCTTGTGTATTCCAAGTCTGTCTTTTGCTTGAAGACCATGTCAACGCTATCTCGAAGCATGTCTGTGGTACTCCGAATTTCAATAAGAACATTTGAAGCATAATGCTAAACTTTCTTTATCAATTATCCAAACACCGTTGTATGGTTAATGGCATGAAATTTCTCTCCTCTTTCCTAAAGGGTTTTCTACGTTATATCCCAACATGGATATCATGCTCTGCTTACCCTTGGGAAGAATATACCCTTGAAATATGTGTTTAAACACATTTTCCTTTCCATTGTTCTGTTTAATCTGATAATGATATTTTCCTTTCCATTCTTTTGTTTAACCCTTCTTGAGTTCTATATGATCTAAGCAGTAATATTATCTGCTTATGTAAACACCTCGGTGTACAATTCTGTCAGCAAGACCCTGTTACTATTGTTGATAACATCCCAGTAGCCACCGATGGACGAGAACTTTGCCTAATGGTCCGCCTCGTTTCAACGAGCAGGAAAATGGTTCTCTTCGTCCCTCGCCTTTGGTACCAACGTGTTGCCGACATAACTGACAGGGTATTCTCTGACATGCCTTGCTATCATGACCGTGCAAGATATCACTGCTCCTATAAAAAAACCACATGGTGGGCCCATAACCCACAGTTCCACAGGATCGAAACCAGACTCTTCTATACAACCCTGTTTCTAATGGTTATTCCTCACACTTGGCTCCGTATTTAATTCGCGGGCCACCTTCCTAGTGATCTATTTTGGTATCAGACACAATACTTATTCCCGTTGCTCGGAACCCTTCAGGCATCGAACGATTGCTTGCCCGCTCGAAACTTCCCCACGATACCTCCTTACTTTGCTCTCGATATGGTCTTAAATTTCCATTCGAGAGTTACTTTCCGCCACCTTCCCCGATGTTATCAACCAAATAGTCAACCGTTCAGAGGTCTGTTATTCCGAAGTTACCCCTTGTCCTTCGTAAGTACGATGGAGTTCCCGAAGAAAGGATGCTAGCTTCATCAAGCAGGAAAAATGAAGACATCAATGTAACGAATCAACTTCTTCGAGAAGAGCAACCAAGACCGAGAAGATGCGTTAGAATTCCGTAACCATAACTTTTCCCCTTACTCTACCTCTTAAATCTCGGGACGAGATTTCTTGTAGTGGAGGAGAATTGTGACGCCCGGATAATTATGCTACAGTAAACCTACGCTAATGATGACACGTCACCTCTGTTAGTGTTGATAATCTCGCGTTAGTTCAAAACCGGATCAAAATTCAAATTCAAATTATGGCAAACAACAAAAGTTTTCAAAAATTAAAACTAAAATGTTGGGGTGTTGCCAAATAATGCATAGGTAATTATTGTGGAAAAACCACACCTTTATAAAATGTTTAAATAATATGAGATGAATAAAACAGTAGCAAAAACAAATATTTAAATGCTTTTAAAATGATAAACAAGTTCAAACTATTATATTTATGTGCCAAGTTAATTGTGGCAGTGGTATAATTACTATTACTAGATTAGGAACTTACTATATGTTTTACAAAATTAAAACAAGTTGAAAGATGAAATAAACAGAAAAGAAATTGAAAGAAAACAAAAGAAAAGAAAACACCATCGCACGCTAGACTAGCTAGGGGCGAGGTGACGATGCGTGTTGGAAGTGTTTCCAAGGTTGATGTGATCACCATCGCACGCTCCCTCTACCTTCGAGATTAGTGTTGAACCTAGATAAATGTTGTTTGCATTGGTGTCTGCGTTGAGCATGAACATGATTAGATCATGTTTATTGCAATGCGGTTATCCATTTAAGTCAGAGAATAATGGTTATTCTGTTTACATGAATAACACCTTCTATGGTCATGCACCCCATGTGAATGGTTTATTGAATCTCGATCGTGGTGATACACATGTTCATAACATTGATGCCAAAAGATGTAGAGTTGATAATGATAGTACCACTTTTGTGGCACTGCCGCTTAAGGTCATATTGGTGTAAAGCGCATGAAGAACCTCCATGACGATGGAGTTTTGGAGTCACTTGATTTTGAATCACTTGACACATGCGAGCCATGCCTCATTGGCAAGATGACTAAAACCCTGTTTTCTGGAACAATGGAACGGGCAAGTGACTTGTTGGAAATCATACATGCTGATGTGTGCGATCCGATGAGTGTTGACGCGTGCGGTGGATATCGTTATTTTCTCACCTTGACCAATGAATTGAGTAGATATGGGTATATTTACTTAATGAAGCATAAGTCTGAAAAGTTTGAAAAGTTCAAGCAATTTCAGAGTGAAGTTGAGAATCATCATAACAAGAAGATCAAGTTCCTGCGATCTGATCAAGGGAAAAGTATCTGAGTTGTGAGTTCGGCAATCACTAAAGACAAGGTGGAATCGTTTCATAGTTGACGCCACCTGGAACACCATAGCGTAATGGTGTGTCCGAGCGTCGTAGTCGCACCCTATTGGTTATGGTGCGATCTATGATATCTCTTACCGTTCTACCGCTATCGTTTTGGGGTTATGCATTAGAGACAACTACATTCACTTTAAATAGGGCACCATCTAAGTCCGTGGAGACGACACCGTATGAACTATGGTTTGGCAAGAAACCTAAGTTGTTGTTTCTTAAGGTTTGGGGCTACGATGCTTATGTCGATAGGCTTCGGCCAGAAAAGCTCGAACCCAAAGCGGAAAATTGTGTCTTCATAGAATACCCAAACAAGACGATTGGGTATACCTTCTATCTCAGATCTGAGGGCAAATTGTTTGTCGCTATGAACAGGTCCTTTGTCGAGAAAGAGTTTCTCTCGAAAGAATTGAGTGGGAGGAAGATAGAACTTGATGAGGTTGTTGAACCTTCACTTCAATCAGAGAGTAGTGCAGCACAGAAAGATGTTTCTGTGTAACATCCCAAATTTTCAATTTGGTATGTTATACATAGATCATCATTGCATATCATGTTTTATTGCATTTCGACAAATCCTCGATAAATCCTAAGCAACTCAAGGACCCTCGGAGAGAGTTGGGGATTTTTCTTAAATTTTCATATTTGATTTTCATCAAATAATAAGACGAGGATTTTGGTTTTAATTATTTTCTCTCCGGGAAAAAATATTTCATTTTAAAATAAACGAGAGGAGAAAATATGACTTCTCCAAAACAATTGAATACTGGAGGAAAAATGTTAAAATCATTATTTGGAATTTATTTCGATTTTATTCGCAATTTTATTGCATTAAAAATATTGCATGTTTTCAAAATATTTATTTTGATTTAAAAAAATGTTCACCCTATTCTAGATTTTCTAACTAGACGGGGAAATTTATTTCATATTTTTTCTGATTTTTATTTATTTTTCTAAGAATTGTTTATCGCAGAACTTATTTAAAAAAAAACTGCGCGCGCCCGACCAGGCCGCCGGCCCACCTCGCGCCTCTCCTCCTCGCGCACGAGACGCCGCCGCCGCCATGGCCGAGTCCGGCTCCCGCACGGCACCCGCCGGCCACCCCCTTCCCCAAGTCACCTCCACCCCCCTAATTATACCGCCGCCGCCCCCCTCTCCCTCACCGCAAGCCGCCGCCGCCGCACTCGTCTCGCTCGCCGCCGCCCGCACGGGATCCGCGCCGCCGCCGGCGATC
>NC_057814.1:164060408-164068387 GCF_018294505.1 Triticum aestivum | reverse complement strand
CCGTTCGTTTAAAAAAAACCCTAGATCGGTTTTTTTGGTTTTATTATTTTGCGAGCGTTCACCGAACCGTTCGTTTTAACGAACGCGTTCGTCGATTTTTCTCTGTTAACGAACGTCCGTTATTTAACCGTTCGTCCGTTTTTCTTTTTCGTCGGATTTTTCTCGTTATTTTCTCAGATTCGATTTCTGATCGAATCTTCGATTTTGTTTAACTTCTCGCTCGTTTATCGGAAACAGGCGATTCAAGCGCCTAGAGTTTCGTCTCGAAATTCTCTTTCCGTTTAACCTACTCAAACAAGTTTTGGCCACAGTAAAATTTGACCTAGATCCAGATTAGCAAACGAAGTTTCTTTCTTTCGTCGTTTGACTTTCGTTGCTTCTTTCGAGTTGATTCTTTTTGCAACCCGGAGTTCTTAAGCTGAACTTTCTGGTTGGATCTTTCTTTCGAGTTTTACCTGTGCATTAGATGAGTACTGATTGTATGCTTGTTTGTTTGCGATAGAGTACCCGGAGTGTGCCGCTTGTTACTTCGACTCGCTAGGTTTTGCGGATCATCAGCAAGGCAAGTAACACTTTGATCATATCCCGTTCATACCCAGTTTTACTGCATTAGATCTGTTTTCCTCAAACACTTGCATGATTAGGATCTGATTAAATTGTGGGTATTGGGAAGTAGTTGAGGTAGTACCTATTACCTGTTTTTCTTATCAAACCCTTGGGAGTTACTTCTATGTTGCTTTTATTATTGCCATGCTATGCTCGTAGACGTGGATTGGGTTTGAGTGATATTCACGACAGATGTGAGATTGTTAATAATGGTTCAACTTAAGGTGGCAACTAAAACTCACATCTGGGTGGATTGAGGCACCTGGAGAACCCAGTGTTGTCTGTTTGTATAAGGTCCGCCACCCAGGCTCAAAGGGATCATAAGATTATTCATGCTAGAAACTTCCGTGTGCAGCCACAAGCTATTATGGGCTCTAGCATAGTTGAGTAGGTTACAAGATCTCTTGAAGAGGTGGACTAGCAGATGTAGGGGAAAGTAGGTGTACCGGTCCATCCAGAGTAAAGAGGGATTGTTTCTGAAAGGCTGTGTCTCGGTCATCCGTTTCTCAAACATCATGTAGTGCGAGAATCAAGCGGAGGCGATCGAGTCTTGTGGGGAAAAGTGCGCAAACCTCTGCAGAGTGTACAAACCAATCATGGTTAGCCGTGTCCCCGGTTATGGACAACTTGAGTATCTAGTACCTGGATTATCATTTGAATCTTATCACCATGTTACTTATAATTAATTTTGTTGGGTTAATGATGACACTTAATTGGGATTGAGTTGGAGGTACCTTCTCAATGTTTCACAACCACCATGATAGTTAAATAACATTTATTCCTTTGCAGTAGGATAAAATTGGCTTTTCGCAAAACTGTAACCATAGAGCTTTCCACCAGCCATATATGCATATAGTATAGCATTATTATTGTTCATTGCTCTCTATGTGTTACTTTGCCAACATATTCTATGTGCTGACCCGTTTTCGGGCTGCAACGTTTCATGTTGCAGACTTTTCAGACGACGAGTAAGGTGCCTTAGGTCGTGGTCTTATACTCAGTGATGCCGCTGGAGTTGATGGACTCACTTATCTTCCAAGTCTTCCGCTGTTATCGTTATTAGATGGCCTTAAGCCATGTTTATCATACTTAATCTCTTCGGAGATATTCGATGTAATAAGTGTGTGATTGCTACTCTGTTATAAATCCTCCATTTGTACTGTGCGTGTCAGCATTACTGATCCAGGGATGACACTGGTGCACAGCAGCACAGGACATTTGAGGTCTGGTCGCTACAAAGTTGGTATCAGAGCACATGCTGACTGTAGGACACGACCACTAAGCTTAAGCCCTAGAAAGCTTCTCTCTTCTCATTTCTGACCCCTCTCCACTTTCTACTCTTTTAGAAATGGCGAATGCAAGGAGCAAGTTCATGCAACCAGATGAAGACACGCCTTTTGGTCGACACTTGAAGGAAGTCACCAAGTACTTGAACATAGGAATACCAAGCATCATCGGAACCTACAACGCCACATTTCCTGAAGAGGAGAGCTAGAAGATTCAAGTTCACATTCCAGGAAGGACGTTTGTGCCAATTACGGAACCCATGAGATTGGTTTTCGAAGCACCAACTTGGAGTTTAGGGAAGAGCATGGCCGCACATATCACCATGGGACGCATTGGAGAAGTCTACCACCAGGAGCTTAAGGATACAATTTATCAGATTTGTGGACGTCGAGACGCGCAATGGGAGATGATCAAGACCAAGAAGGATGGATCAATTGCAGCTTTCATCCAGGAGCAGAACCAACATATTCGTCGCCAGGAGAACCAGATGTGCACGGACAAGGAAGAACTGAAGAAGGCATTAACGAAGATCAAGGAGCTCCAAGAAGAACTCAAGGCTACACGCGAAGATTATTTGGAGGAAATCAACGCACTAGTAGGGAAGATTGACGACCTGGAGAAGAAGATTGGAGTATTCGTGGGAAATCCAGTGCCAAAAGCAGAAGTCGACGAATGCACTTGTCCGGATAACTACATCACCATCGACGACACCGACTCGGAACCCAGTGAAGACGACTGGATTGATGAAGCTGGAGCAGACATCATGGAGTCTTCAACGGATCAGAATTTCTAGTAGACCACCATATCAGTAGTAGTTTCCCCCCATTTAATAGTATAGTTCAAGCACTTTGTAACGCTAGTTAGATCGATTGTTTTGCCTTGTTTGAATTGATTGAGTGATATTGATTGAATTTGTCTCATGAGCATATGGGTAGTGTTTCCTCTCTAGACCTCATTCTATTCTTAACTCTCATCTTTTCTAAACCTATCAGATGCCTCCGAGACGCGACACCGGATTTGTTTTCCCGCCAGAGATCACCCAGTTGATTCAGCAACAGAATGCCCTGATGCAAGTGTTAGTGCAGAACCAAGGCAACAACAACAACAACCCACCGCCACCACCACCTGTTGATCACTTAGCCCGTTTCTTAAGGCTAAACCCGCCGGTGTTTTCCAGTAGCACCGAGCCGATTGTAGCAGATGATTGGCTCCGCAAAGTTGGAAGGGAGTTGACCACTGCAGGATGCACAGATGCGGAAAGAATGCGTTTTGCCGCACATCAGCTTGATGGACCCGCAGCATCATGGTGGGAGAATTATACAGCCACGCACCCTATTGACACTGTCACATGGGACCAGTTTCAGCAAGCTTTCCGTACAGCTCATGTTTCAGCAGGAGCTATGGCTATGAAGAAGCGTGAGTTTCGCAACCTACGCCAAGGAGGACGCACCGTAGGCCAGTATGTGGAGGATTTCAGTAAGCTAGCACGTTATGCACCAGATGACGTTGCTACAGATGCTGCCAAGTAGGAGAAATTTTTGGAAGGGCTGAATGATGAACTGAGTATGCAGTTGATGGTAGCAACCTTTAACAACTACCAGGAACTGGTAGATAGAGCTCTCATGATTGAAGGGAAGCAACAGCAGATTGAAAACCGTAAGAGGAAGTATGGACAAGGGAAGTACAATTCTGGAGCCCAGCAGAAGCCACGATTTACCCCGAAGCCGGGAGGACAGTTTCAGCATACCCATGGAGGAGGTAGTTCGCACAACCATAATGGCTCCAAGAATGGTAATGGGAATGGAGGAGGAAACAGACAGAACCGCACCAACCCATCTACCCCAACCAAGAGAGATCTAAGTCACATTACTTGTTTCAAGTGCCAGAAGACGGGACATTATGCTACTGATTGTCCCGAAGCCCAAAATGGTAATGGCAATGGAAGCTCTGGGAAGAAGCCGAACCCGTTCAACAAAGGACATGTGAACCACGTGAGCGTGGAGGAGGTTGAAGCTCAGCCTGATGCAGTAATAGGTAAGTTTTTGGTTAGGTCATTTACTGCAACCGTTCTTTTCGATACTGGTGCATCGCATTCATACATATCAAGGGGATTCGTAAACAAGTTTAAGATGTCCACCCAAGTTCTCAAAACCCCTATGTTAGTAACCTCACCAGGAGCAGAGTATATGGCCACCCAAGGATGTTTTCAGATACCACTGGCCATTGGTAGGCATGTTTTCCCCTCAGACCTCATTGTTTTGGAATCGCAAGGTTTGGATGTGATTCTGGGAATGGATTGGCTATCGTTGTATGGAGGAAACATCGATTGTGCCAGCAAGACGATTTTGCTTACCACCCCGGAAGGAAAAAGGATCAAGTATGTATCCCGGCATATGCCGAAGAGGACTCAAGTGAATTCCGTATCAGGAGTTGTACAGGAGGAAGTACCAGTGGTGAAGGATTTTCCGGATGTATTTCCAGAAGAGTTGCCAGGCATGCCACCAGATAGAGACATTGAGTTTTTGATTGAACTTTTGCCAGGCACAGGGCCAATATCTAAGAGACCGTACATGATGCCCGCAAAGGATTTGGAAGAAATTAAGAAGCAGATCAAGGAGTTACTGGATAAAGGCTATATTCGCCCAAGTTCGTCACCTTGGGGATCCCCAGTACTTCTAGTGGAGAAGAAAGATGGATCACTAAGGATGGTTGTTGATTACCGAGGTTTGAATGAAGTGACCATCAAAAACAAGTACCCACTGCCGATGATCAATGATTTGTTTGACCGCTTACAAGGAGCTAAAGTATTTTCCAAGATCGATCTACGATCAGGATACCATCAGTTAAGATTCAAGAGCAGGATATACCCAAGACGGCCTTTACCACCAGATATGGATTGTATGAGTATACCGTTATGTCATTTGGTCTGACTAACGCACCTGCCTATTTCATGAACCTGATGAACAAAGTGTTTATGGAGTTTTTGGATAAGTTCGTCGTGGTGTTCATTGATGATATTTTAATCTTTTCCAAGGATGAAGAAGAGCATGAGGAGCATTTACGATTGGTACTTGAGAAGCTCAGAGAACATCAATTATATGCCAAGTTCAGCAAATGTGAGTTTTGGTTGAAGGAAGTTGGATTCCTTGGACATGTTATTTCTGGAGAAGGAATAGCAGTAGACCCTGCCAAGGTTGACACAGTGACAAGTTGGGAATCACCCACGACAGTTGGAGAAATCCGGAGTTTTCTTGGACTTGCAGGATACTACCGGAGATTCATCGAGAATTTCTCAAAGATTGCTAAGCCCATGACTGAGCTATTGAAGAAGGACACCAAATTCAATTGGACTGAGGAATGTGAAGCTAGTTTCCAAGAGCTGAAGAAACGATTGGTTACCTCACCAGTGTTGATTCTGCCAGATCAACGCAAGGATTATGAAGTTTATTGCGACGCTTCTCGTCGAGGACTTGGAGCAGTGCTTATGCAGGAAGGAAGAGTTGTGTCATATGCTTCACGACAACTTAAACCCCATGAGAAGAATTATGCTACGCACGATTTGGAAATAGCAGCCGTGGTGCATGCATTGAAGACGTGGAGACATTTTCTCATCGGAAACCATTGTGAGGTGTACACGGATCACAAGAGTTTGAAGTATATTTTCACGCAGAAGGAGTTAAATCTCAGACAGAGGAGATGGTTGGAGCTCATTAAAGATTATGATATGAGATTGCATTATCACCCTGGAAAGGCTAACGTAGTAGCAGACGCGTTGAGCCGCAAGAGTCATGTCAACACCCTCATGACAGGAGAGTTACCTCAGGAGTTAGCCGAGGACCTTCGCGAGCTATGTTTGGAGATAGTCCCAAGAGGGTATTTAGCGACATTGGAGATTCAGTCTACCTTGATGGAAAGGATTAGAGAAGCTCAGAAGACAGACAAGGAGATTGAAGAGATAAAGGAGAAGATGAGCAAAGGAAAAGCCAAGGGATTTCGTGAGGATGAGCACGATACCTTATGGTTCGAGGACCGCGTTTATGTGCCAAATGATCCGGAGATCAGGAAGTTGATTTTGCAAGAAGCCCATGATTCACCGTACTCGATTCACCCAGGGAATACCAAGATGTATTTGGATTTGAAGAATACTTTCTGGTGGACCGGAATGAAGAAGGATATTGCGGAGTATGTAGCAGTTTGTGATGTATGTCAGAGAGTGAAGGCAGAGCATCAGAAGCCAGCAGGATTGCTGCAACCATTGACGATACCCGAATGGAAGTGGGATAAAATAGGCATGGATTTTATCACAGGATTACCCAGGACTCGTTCAGGCTATGACTCGATATGGGTTGTAGTCGACCGTTTGACGAAAGTGGCTCATTTCATTCCAGTGAAGACCACTTACACCAGTGCTAAGTTGGCAAAGATATACATGACCAGGATCGTATGTTTGCATGGAGTTCCGAGGACCATTGTATCAGACAGAGGAACCCAATTTACCTCGAAGTTTTGGAAGCAGTTACATGAAACATTGGGAACCAGGCTGGAATTTAGTACAGCTTTCCACCCACAGACAGATGGACCGACCGAAAGAGTCAACCAGATTTTGGAGGACATGTTGAGAGCATGTGCACTAGATTATGGATCTAGTTGGGACGACAATTTGCCATATGCGGAGTTTTCGTATAACAACAGTTATCAAACCAGTTTGAAGATGGCCCCTTTCGAAGCCTTTTACGGAAGGAGGTGTAGAACACCGTTGTTATGGGACGAAGTTGGAGACCGTCAGTTGTTTGGACCAGATTTGATTAAGGAGTCTGAACAGAAATTAAGATTGATTCGCGATAGGCTCAAGGTAGCCCAGTCCAGGCAGAAGAGTTATGCCGATTCTAAACGAAAGGAGACCGTTCACGAAGTCGGAGACAGAGTGTATCTTCGAGTATCACCACTTCATGGAGTGAAGTGCTTTGGAGTTAAGGGAAAGTTAGCGCCCCGTTTTATCGGACCATACAGAGTGTTGGAACGCATGGGAGAAGTTGCCTACAAGCTGGAATTGCCCGAAGGATTGTCTGGAGTACATGATGTATTTCACGTTTCGCAGTTGAAGAAGTGCCACGCAGAGATGGCTGAGATACCACTGAGAGATACTGTGCCACTGGAAGCGATTCAGTTGGAAAGTGATTTGACTTATGAGGAGAAGCCAGTTAAGATTCTCGAGTATGCCAGCCGAGTTACCCGCAGCAAGGTTATCAAGTTTTGCAAAGTCCAGTGGAGTCACCACACAGAAGATGAAGCCACCTGGGAGCGAGAGGAAGATCTACGGAAAGACCACTCCCACCTGTTTTCTAGCCAACCCGAATCTCGAGGGCGAGATTCATCTTAAGGGGGGTAGGTTTGTAACATCCCAAATTTTCAATTTGGTATGTTATACATAGATCATCATTGCATATCATGTTTTATTGCATTTCGACAAATCCTCGATAAATCCTAAGCAACTCAAGGACCCTCGGAGAGAGTTGGGGATTTTTCTTAAATTTTCATATTTGATTTTCATCAAATAATAAGACGAGGATTTTGGTTTTAATTATTTTCTCTCCGGAAAAAAATATTTCATTTTAAAATAAACGAGAGGAGAAAATATGACTTCTCCAAAACAATTGAAATATTGGAGGAAAAATGTTAAAATCATTATTTGGAATTTATTTCGATTTTATTCGCAATTTTATTGCATTAAAAATATTGCATGTTTTCAAAATATTTATTTTGATTTAAAAACTGTTCACCCTATTCTAGATTTTCTAACTAGACGGGGAAAATTTATTTCATATTTTTCTGATTTTTATTTATTTTTCTACGAACTGTTTATCGCGGAACTTATTTAAAAAAAAACTGCGCGCGCCCGACCGGGCTGCAGCCCAGCCAGGCCGCCGGCCCACCTCGCGCCTCTCCTCCTCGCGCACGAGACGCCGCCGCCGCCATGGCCGAGTCCGGCTCCCGCACGGCACCCGCCGGCCACCCCCTTCCCCAAGTCACCTCCACCCTCCCTATTTATACCGCCGCCGCCCCCCCTCTCCCTCACTGCAAGCCGC
>NC_057814.1:163910932-164059763 GCF_018294505.1 Triticum aestivum | reverse complement strand
AGCCCCGCCCCTCGTCCCCGAGCCGCCCGAGCCCCGAGCCCCGCAGCCCCGTCGCCGGAGCCCGTCCCCGAGGTAGCCGCCCCTCGCCGTTGCCGGTTTTCTTTTTTTCTAAAAAAAACCGTTCGTTTAAAAAAAAACCTAGATCGGTTTTTTTGGTTTTATTATTTTGCGAGCGTTCACCGAACCGTTCGTTTTAACGAACGCGTTCGTCGGTTTTTCTCTGTTAACGAACGTCCGTTATTTAACCGTTCGTCCGTTTTTCTTTTTCGTCGGATTTTTCTCGTTATTTTCTCAGATTCGATTTCTGATCGAATCTTCGATTTTGTTTAACTTCTCGCTCGTTTATCGGAATCAGGCGATTCAAGCGCCTAGAGTTTCGTCTCGAAATTCTCTTTCCGTTCAACCTACTCAAACAAGTTTTGGCCATAGTAAAATTTGACCTAGATCCAGATTAGCAAACGAAGTTTCTTTCTTTCGTCGTTTGACTTTCGTTGCTTCTTTCGAGTTGATTCTTTTTGCAACCCGGAGTTCTTAAGCTGAACTTTCTGGTTGGATCTTTCTTTCGAGTTTTACCTGTGCATTAGATGAGTACTGATTGTATGCTTGTTTGTTTGCGATAGAGTACCCGGAGTGTGCCGCTTGTTACTTCGACTCGCTAGGTTTTGCGGATCATCAGCAAGGCAAGTAACACTTTGATCATATCCCGTTCATACCCAGTTTTACTGCATTAGATCTGTTTTCCTCAAACACTTGCATGATTAGGATCTGATTAAATTGTGGGTATTGGGAAGTAGTTGAGGTAGTACCTATTACCTGTTTTTCTTATCAAACCCTTGGGAGTTACTTCTACGTTGCTTTTATTATTGCCATGCTATGCGCGTAGACATGGATTGGGTTTGAGTGATATTCACGACAGATGTGAGATTGTTAATAATGGTTCAACTTAAGGTGGCAACTAAAACTCACATCTGGGTGGATTGAGGCACCTAGAGAACCCAGTGTTGTCTGTTTGTATAAGGTCCGCCACCCAGGCTCAAAGGGATCATAAGATTATTCATGCTAGAAACTTCCGTGTGCAGCCACAAGCTATTATGGGCTCTAGCATAGTTGAGTAGGTTATAAGATCTCTTGAAGAGGTGGACTAGCAGATGTAGGGGAAAGTAGGTGTACCGGTCCATCCAGAGTAAAGAGGGATTGTTTCTGAAAGGCTGTGTCTCGGTCATCCGTTTCTCAAACATCATGTAGTGCGAGAATCAAGCGGAGGCGATCGAGTCTTGTGGGGAAAAGTGCGCAAACCTCTGCAGAGTGTACAAACTAATCATGGTTAGCCATGTCCCCGGTTATGGACAACTTGAGTATCTAGTACCTGGATTATCATTTGAATCTCATCACCATGTTACTTATAATTAATTTTGTTGGGTTAATGATGACACTTAATTGGGATTGAGTTGGAGGTACCTTCTCAATGTTTCACAACCACCATGATAGTTAAATAAAATTTATTCCTTTGCAGTAGGATAAAATTGGCTTTTCGCAAAACTGTAACCATAGAGCTTTCCACCAGCCATATATGCATATAGTATAGCATTATTATTGTTCATTGCTCTCTATGTGTTACTTTGCCAGCATATTCTATGTGCTGACCCATTTTCGGGCTGCAACATTTCATGTTGCAGACTTTTCAGACGACGAGTAAGGTGCCTTAGGTCGTGGTCTTATACTCAGTGATGCCGCTGGAGTTGATGGACTCACTTATCTTCCAAGTCTTCCGCTGTTATCGTTATTAGATGGCCTTAAGCCATGTTTATCATACTTAATCTCTTCGGAGATATTCGATGTAATAAGTGTGTGATTGCTACTCTGTTATAAATCCTCCATTTGTACTGTGCGTGTCAGCATTACTGATCCAGGGATGACACTGGTGCACAGCAGCACAGGCCATTTGAGGTCTGGTCGCTACATTCTGTGGCACTTGCCTCAGTTGAAGAGAAAGCTAATGATGATGATCATGGAGCTTCAGATCAAGTTACTATCAAACCTCGTAGGTCGACAAGGGTGTATACAACTTCTGAGTGGTCACCCTGTCTTAAAGGTCATGTTGTTGGACAATGATGACCTATGAGCTATGGAGAAGCGATGGTGGGCCCAGATTCCAACAAATGGCTAGGAGCCATGGAATCCGAGATAGGATCCATGTATGAGAACAAAGTATGGACTTTGGTGGACTTGCCCAATGATCGGCAAGCCATTAAGAATAAATGGACCTTTAAGAAGAAGACAGACGCTGATGGTAATGTCACCATTTATGAAGCTTGACTTGTCTCAAAGAAGTTTCCGACAAGTTCAAGGAGTTGACTGTGATGAGACTCTCTCAATCATAGCGATGCTAAAGTTTGTTAGAATTATGTTAGCAGTTGCTGAATTTTCATTTACGAAATCTGGCAGATGGATGTCAAAACAAAAGTTTCCTTGACGGTTTCCGTGAGGAAAGGCTGTATGTGTATGGACTGGAGCAAGCATCTTGGAGTTGGAACATACGCTTTGATGAGGTGATCAAAGTTTTTGGGTTTATACAAAGTTTGCAAGAAACTTGTATTTACAAGAAAGTGAGTGGGAGCACTACAACATTTCTGATAAGTATATGTGGATGGCATATTGTTGATCGGAAATGATGTAGAATTTCTGGAAAACAAAAAGGGTTGTTTGAATGAAGTTTTTCAAAGGAAGACCTTGGTAAAACTGCTTACATATTGGGTATCAAGATCTATAGAGATAGATCAAGACGCCTGATAAGACTTTCACAGAACACATACCTTGACATGATCTTGAAGGAGTTCAAGATGGATCAGTCAAAGAAGGAGTTCTTGCCTGAGTTGTAAGGTGTGAAGTTAAGACTTAAAGCTCGACCACGGCAGAAGAAAGAGAAAGGACGAAGGTCGTCCCCTATGCCTTAGCCATAGGCTCTATACGATATGCCAAGCTGTGTACCGTGATGTGCCTTGCCACGTGTCTGGCAAGGGGGTAGAAGAATGATCCAGGAGTGGATCATTGGATAGCGGTCAAAATTGTCCTTGGGAATAAGGAAATGTTTTCTCGATTGTGGAGGTGATGAAGAATTCGGCGTAAAGGGTTACGTCGATGCAAGCTTTAACACCAAGCCGGATGACTCTGAGTAGCAAACCGGATACGTATAATGGAGCAACCATTTGGAATAGCTCCAAGTGGAGCATAGTAGCGACATCTACAATATGAAATAGAGATTTGCGAAGTACACACGGATCTGAATGTTGCAGACCCGTTGACTAAAACCTCTCTCACAAGCAGAACATGATCAAACCCTAGAACTCATTGAGTCTTAATCACATGATGATGTGAACTAGATTATTGACTCTAGTAAACTCTTTGGGTGTAGTCACATGGCGATGTGGACTATGAGTGTTAATCACATGGCGATGTGAACTAGATTATTGACTCTAGTGCAAGTGGGAGACTGTTGGAAATATGCCCTAGAGGCAATAATAAAATGGTTATTATTATATTTCCTTGTTCATGATAATTGTCTATTGTTCATGCTATAATTGTGTTATCCGGAAACCGTAATACATGTGTGAATACATAGACCACAACATGTCCCTAGTGAGCCTCTAGTTGACTAGCTCGTTGATCAATAGATGGTTACAGTTTCCTGACTATGGACATTGGATGTCATTGATAACGGGATCACATCATTAGGAGAATGATGTGATGGACAAGACCCAATCCTAAGCATAGCACAAGATCGTGTAGTTCGTCTGCTAGAGCTTTTCCAAATGTCAAGTATCATTTCCTTAGACCATGAGATTGTGCAACTCCCGGATACCATAGGAGTGCTTTGGGTGTGCCAAACGTCACAACGTAACTGGGTGGCTATAAAGGTGCACTACGGGTATCTCCGAAAGTGTCTGTTGGGTTGGCACGAATTGAGACTGGGATTTGTCACTCCGTATGACGGAGAGGTATCTCTGGGCCTACTCGGTAATGCATCATCATAATGAGCTCAATTTGACCAAGTGTTTGGTCACGGGATCATGCATTACGGTACAAGTAAAGTGACTTGCCGGTAACAAGATTGAACAAGGTATTGGGATACCGACGATCGAATCTCGGGCAAGTAACGTACCGGTTGACAAAGGGAATTGTATACGGGATTGATTGAATCCTCGACATCGTGGTTCATCCGATGAGATCATCGTGGAACATGTGGGAGCCAACATGGGTATCCAGATCCCGCTGTTGGTTATTGACCGGAGAGTCATCTCGGTCATGTCTGCATGTCTCCCGAACCTGTAGGGTCTACACACTTAAGGTTCGGTGACGCTAGAGTTGTAGAGATATTAGTATGCGGTTAACCGAAAGTTGTTCGGAGTCTCGGATGAGATCCCGGACGTCACGAGGAGTTCCAGAATGGTCCGGAGGTAAAGATTTATATATGGGAAGTCCTATTTTGGCCACCGGAAAATGTTCGGGATTTTTCGGTATTTTACCGGGAAGGTTCTAGAAGGTTCCAAAGTGGGGCCCACCTGCATGGGGGGACCCACATGAACGTGGGTAGTGAGGGCAAGGCCCCACACCCCTGGTCAAGGCGCACCAAGATCCCACCTTAGAAGGAATAAGATCATATCCCGAAGGGATAAGATCAAGATCCCTAAAAAAGGGGGATAACAATCGGTGGGGAAGGGAAATGATGGGATTTCTTTCCCCCATCTTTGCCAACGCCCCAATGGACTTGGAGGGCAAGAAACCAGCCCCCTCCACCCCTATATATAGTGGGGAGGCGCATGGGAGCAGCACCCCAAGCCCTGGCGCCTCCCTCCCTCCCGTGACACCTCTTCCTCCCCGCTTGCGCTTGGCGAAGCCCCGCCGGGATCCCGCTACTTCCACCACCACGCCGTCGTGCTGCTGGATCTCCACCAACTTCTCCTCCCCCCTTGCTGGATCAAGAAGGAGGAGACGTCCCCGCTCCGTACGTGTGTTGAATGCGGAGGTGCCGTCCGTTCGGCGCTAGGATCATCGGTGATTTGGATCACGACGAGTACGACTCCATCAACCCCGTTCTCTTGAACGCTTCCGCGCGCGATCTACAAGGGTATGTAGATGCACTCTTTTCCCTCTCGTTGCTAGAAGACTCCATAGATTGTTCTTGGTGATGCGTAATTTTTTTTTAATTTCTGCAACGATCTTCAACATGTTCGCTTTACGACATGTTGATGTTGGCCCATAAACAAATTAATAAATGCGATACTATCTGATTATGGATTCTAGGCTCTTTCTAACTTGGCGGGTAGGGTGCATGATTTTGACAGCCACATGCTCAAGTGTCTTCCACAAAGCAAATGATATGAAGACAAAAGGCATAAAACATGTTCTAATTGGTCTTTATCGGGTTGATCATTAATTTTTAAACGGTGCTTTGGCATGTTTTCGTTCCAGCAGTACCAAAACTTGTGAAAGGTATGAACAATGATTTGATTTGTTGCCTTGATGGTAGGTAGACAACTAGCATCAAATGCTTTCTTTTTGTAGATAAGGTGAATGATGCGGTAGCTTATGATTAACGCTACATCTGCAGAATGTTAGTCATTTTTTTTCCAAACAAGCTGACGTGGGGGATTATGATTGGTAATAAGAGGATGAAGAGCCCACTATACCCGAGTTGAATCCGAGGGGGGGGCGTTTGTAATTCTTTGTAGGTGTAGCATCATTGGTAGCTTATAGGTGAAAAATTATTGCTGTGTAGTGTGGAGATTTCAGTGACCATAGCTGCTTGTAACGTCTCTCCTGTCAAAATGCCCGGTCCTGTTCAATTCGTTTGATGATTTTCAGGTCATCATCACCAACTAGCTTTTTTCTTCCTGTTCAAACACCCATTGCGCCTCCACTTGCTGCTCGCCAATGTCACTGTTCTTCTCGGTAACTTCAGACTCGCCAAAGACACTCATGATGTATTCCCCACACAGGCCACCACTGTCTTGTGTAATTCATACGCCCAGTAGTTACATGCATTTACTCCTTTCGTTCTTCTTTGCGGGGCTTTTATTTTGTGGGGTATACTCCTTTCGTTCAAATAATTGTTATAATGGTTGCCGACTTGTAGTTCAAAATATGAACTAAACCACGACAAAAAGTATGGAACTAAGAGTATAATTGGTTTGATGCCAACATTTGGCAAAACCAAAAGTTGCCAAATGTTGGCAACTTTTCATGAGGTTGACAAGAAAAATTGATAGCCGACCAATCACTAGCCAACATTTGGTATTTATCAAATATTGGTATGCCAAACTTTTGGCATGAAACGAATCATGCTCTAACTTACAAAACAAATAAGGGACGACGTGGGCAGATCGCAAAGCGGATAAACGGTAACGCCATCATGCGAGACGTGTCAACAAAGAGCGGAGACTAGTCTCCGGAGACAATCGCCAACGATCAGCTAGCTATGTTCGCCTAGGTTCGACCACCTATGCATGATTTGATGTTACTAGTTAGCTTGTGTACTTTGGAGGACGGCCCCAGAAGAGTGACGGGGCCTGTAGCTCGAACGGTAGACCGGCTAGGCCAGCCACCAACCAGCAGATCGCTTGTGCTTCACATGAGCCATAACAACATGGCCAATTAAAAAGCGCCAACGATCGGCTAGCGAGCGAGCTATTCGAACTTGAGAGAAGGGAGGGGGACGCATGCATGCATGGGCCTACTAGGGACCAGGGCGTACACTGCGCACCTGCCGTCGGGTCATGCATGGGCATATATTTTCTGGCTCTCTGCTGCCACTTTCCCGTTGAACTTAACGGCCAGGTCGTTTTGGTTTCTTGTCCGTGGTGGTCCTCGGTTCGTGAACTCTTTTTCTTTTCTTTTTGCGGGAACTCGGCTCGTGAACTCATTGTCCATGGTTTTGTCGGGTGATCAATGACAGATACGTAAGGTGATATCTCCTGGGTTAGATAGACCTAAGATCTCATGCGAGGCGAAGCTCGGGCGACCACGGTTAGCCGGTCGGTGTTCCGTGTTCCAGAAGATGCCTATGCTGTCGCTGGTATTCTTCTCTCTACTGCGAGATCCTAGCCTTTAAGGTTCCAGGCCAATAGTAAATTTGTTTTTCTTTGTTCCATCGGGTAATTCTTCCGTTGGTCGATTATTTTAGTTTCTGGAGGTTTGTTCCTTGGGGAAGAACCAACGAAACTCTTGGCTTGGGCCTGTCTCGGTCTTGGGAATGCCCCGGTGGTTCGTGCTTTGTTGGACGTCAAGGGAAGATGCAATCCCAACGTGTTTTTGTCGGAGACTCACCTTGATAGCTATCCGGCTGAATATGAGTAAAATCCACCACTGGTCCTAAAGTATTCGAGGTGTGTCACTTTAGTCCTAAAACTATGAAAACGCATATCTGAGTCCTACTTCTTTCTAAAGTGTGCCACCGCCAGTCCTAAATTCCCCGGACCAAGCCTGACCTGCACCCGTGGCACTTTGACCTTTGCCACGTCGGATGACTCAGTTTTGGCGGCAAACTCCCGCCATAAACGGTTGGTGGGCTTGCATTTACCCCCCCTGCATGTACATAACACAGAAAGGTTGCTCCTTTCTTCACTTCCGTTTCCTCATTTTCTCCTCTGCCATGGCTGCAAGCTCACACGCTTCATTCACTTCAACCATGGTGAGGACCAACCCTGGTAGCTCACTTCAACCATGCAATAAATTGTTGTGCTTGAACCAATGTCTCAACTACAACACACATGGAAGCTGTAACACAATATCATCTGAAACATTGACACAACTGATAGCATTGACCACATTCACAACAGTAATACGAAGTGCATTGGGTACATATAACTAAGAGTGAATTACATGGCGCTCGAAATAAAAGCTAGTAATTTAGGTTTCTATTACATGAGAACCTCAAAATGCACATATGAAGGTGCAGATAAACCCACAGCAACACATGCATGAGGTTTACTTCAACACCTAGCTGGCATCATCTAAATACTACCCAAAATAGAGCTATTGTCTGTCCAAAAAGCTCTTTGTCCAAAGTGAGAACATGTTCACTTATATTCAGTGATACTGGCCTTTGTAACCCTCTTCTTTTGCTTCTTCTTTAAGCCAATAGTGGATGTGGTAGCTGTAGTGGGCTGCAAAGCATCTCTATTGCGAGCAATGAAGGCACATTCTGGAATAGGGCCTGGTGACACATGGGATTGCTGCGATGCTTGAGCCTGCTTACAACCAAAGAAGCATCAAACATCAATGCGACACATTTCAGGGAAATGAGATGTTAAGAAAGAATAACATACTTGAAGAAGGAGTGTTTCAAGCACGGTAGTTTGAGTGCGTTGCTTCCTATGTCCAACACTTGTTGTACCAGATTCCTATAAATAGAGTATGAGCAATAATTGCAAGAATGAAATGAGCTAACTACTAAATAGAGAAATAAAACGTTGTTGTACCTGTGTAAGAATGTTTCTCTTCACTTGTAGCTTCCTCTTTTGTCCTCCTTGTGCTTGTGGTCTCTTATCAATACTGAGTGATTGCCCTTGTTGACCTTTATTTGGGCAATCATTATCTTTGGACATATGATTCCACACATATCTTCGGCCTCATTATTCTTGGTATAATATCTTGTCATGAGTTGGTTGAAAATTTTCTGTAGCATGGATCTTATAGGCATTTCTCTTGCATCAATGATGTACCTTGAGTATGGAAAGTGAAGGGAGTTCAGCATCAAAAGGAAGTGCAATGAGTATCATGCAACAAAATGTGTTGAAAACACTTACTTGTTAAGCACTCCACATGTATTGTTCAGTAGCAAGTCAGACTTGGGCAATGTAGTGAAGAAAGCTCTGCACCATGAGCTAGGTTCAATTGCTTCTAAGTAGTTATATGCATCATGGTTCAATACCTGCATGTCATCCATATGTTTTCTCCAATCAAGCTTATTGTAGGACCTTGCAATAGCCCACAACTTGTTCTTCAAGTTCTCCCCCTTGAATTTTTTGTTGAAATTCTGGTATAGGTGCCTCACACAAAACCTATGTGCTGAGTGAGGGAAAAGCTCACTAACAGCATTGATCAACCCCTGCATCATCATGAAAAGTGCATCCAAGTGATCAACATGTATTACACTAAACATTATCATTTAGGAAGTATATATAATATCTTAGTCACATACGAGAGTTACCTTTTGTCGATCACTCATTATTTTCCATGCACTAGTATTATTTATGCCAAGGTCTTCTTTCAGAGTGTTCAAGAACCATTTCCATGTGGGAGTATCCTCAACTTCAACAACTGCCATAGCAATAGGAAAGATGCAATCATTCAGATCAACACCTACTGCTGTGAGCAATTGACCATCATGCAAATGTTTTCCAGGAAGTAACCAGTACAACTCCACCCTAGCTAGATCATGCCCAAGCTGCCCCACAAAATGATATATCCATAATGGAGACCAGGTTTCTACCTCACAACCATCAAAGTGATCAACCCGGCCATCGAAATATGCCTTGTTCATTCCAGAACCGCAAAACAGACCAGCGTGATTAACCTCTACAGAGAATCGCTCTTCCATCGGTCCTGTCAGTGAAAAATATTGAAATTTGTCACATAATTAACAGGGAATATCTTGCAAAAATACATATATCATGTGTTTCCAAATTAACAAGTGTCCAGTATCAATATCGGTGTCATACCAACCATACATTCAGAGTTTTTGTTCAAACTCTGAAGCAAAAGACAGTTAATAGCCGGCCGCCTGTACAACCATAGCAGTACAATCCAACCACGTAACCACTTGATAACATAGATCGGACCAAAGGTCAAATATTACAGAGATTGGGAAAGGATTTAGGCAAGGATTTAGAGGATTAGGGCTAGGGTCGTACTGTACACTGGTGGGGGATCGCAGGGGGCATGCCATCGTGGGGCCATCCGCGCGAGCACCCGCTCCGCCGGTCGCCTGCTTCCGGCGACCTCCGTCGGCTGCCGCTGCGCCCCAGTCGCCTATGACTTGTGCGTGTGCTAGAGAAGCAGAGAAAACACGGTGGGGGCACAATATGAGGGTAAGAAATTCAGGGGGTGTATTGCAATGTATCCAGTGAAGCTGTTTTCCCAACGTGGCACTTCAATTGGACGTGGCAAAGTTCAAAGTGCCACGGGTGCAGGTCAGGCTTGCTCCGGGGAGTTTAGGACCGGCGGTGGCACACTTTAGAAAGAAGTAGGACTTAGATATGCGTTTTCATAGTTTTAGGACTAAAGTGACACACCTCGAATACTTTTAGGACCAGTGGTGGATTTTACTCGCTGAATATATATTGAAGGAGGAAATTAAAGGTGGATCAGAAGTTTGTGTGCTCGAGTAATGGTAGAAAGGAGGGTTGCTACTTTTTTTGGAAAAGCGATGTAAAAGTTTAAGGGTTAGCTCTTGATCCTATGTTCGTTGATGTTAAAACCAAGGAAAAGAATAATAGTGTTTGGTGCTTGACACAGATGTACGGGGAATTTCGCTGGGAGAACAAGCACCTGACATGGAACCGTATGAGACAGCTACACCGAAGTCTTGATCTCCCATGGATTTTGTTAGGTGTCCTTAATGAAATACAGTTCTTGCACAAGAAAGAAGGCCGGAATCCACATCCATGTCTGTATATGCAAGCCTTCCAGAGCGCTACTGGTGATTGCAAGCTACACAACTTAGGATTTATTAGGGACCCTTTCACATGGCATAGAGGGCAAATTAGTGAGAGGTTGGACAAAGGACTTGTTATTGATGCATGGGTGACACTCTTCCTCAATGCGGTGTTGAAATATATGGAGTACAACCATTCTGATCATCGGCCCTTGTGTGTAATTAGTGAATATTATCACCAACCCAAGCACCCAACAATGGCCAACAAAACAGGTTTGAGGCATGATGGTTAGCTCTTTAACACGACTATAAGAGGCCTTGTGTAAGTTTGGGGCTGACCAAGGCGTCACATGTATCTATGAGAAGCTGAATAAGAGGCCTATAGAATTCCATGATTGGGATCAGTGGGTGCTAAATATGCCAAGGAAGAGACTCTGTAAGGCACAAAGAGACCTCGAAAAGGTTTTGTCAGGGCCGATTGAATGATGAAAATGATACAAAGAAAAAAGAACTTGCAGAATTGATTGAATACCTATTGGAGTTTGAAGAAATTCAAGTTATGCAAATGCCTCGTGCAACTTGGTTGAAAACTGGTGACCGCGACACTGCTTTCTTTCATGCCTTATGCGTCTGCTAGAAGAAAGAGAAACTTCATTGATAGACTGAAAGATGACAGTGGGACTTTGTTAAAGGTACGGTTGGATTAAACCCAGATATACAAAACTATCTTACTCATTTGTTTACGTCTGAATTGCAGCAAATATACCCCTCTATTCCACGAAAAGCTCTGTCCAAAGTTACAAAGCAGATGAATATTTTTTTAGGGCACCTTATAATGAGGATGATGTATGGAAAACAATTAGTATAGGGGATCTAAAGGCGCCTGGTTGAGGAAAATAATAATCATATTTGGTGCTTAACATAGATGTACACCGAATTTCTTTGGGAGCACAAGTACCTAACATGGAATATAGGTACACCAAAGTCTTGATCTCCCATGGATTTTGCTAGGCGACCTTAATGAAATACAATTCTTGCACGAGAAAGAAGACGACAATCCACGTCCATATCAGCATATGCAAGCCTTCCATAGCGCTATCGATGATTACGAGTTGCACCACTTGGGGCTTATTAGGGATCCTATCACATGGCATAGATGGATTAGAGAGAGGTTCGATAGGGGACTTGGTAATGATACATGGATGACACCCTTCCCCAATGCGGTGTTGGAAAATATGGAGTTCAACCATTCTGATCATCGGTCCTTGTGTCTAAATACTGAATATTATTACCAACCCAAAGCACCAAACAATAGACAACAAAATAGGTTTGAGGCATGGTGGTTAAGGGAAGAGAGCTTTAATGTGACAGTGCTAGGGGCCTGGTGCAAGATTGTGGCTGACCTGGGCGTCACATATATTTATGATAAGCTGAATAAGATGCACATTGAATTACATGATTGAGATCAACGGGTGCTAAAGAAGCCAAGGAAGAGATTCTGTAAGTAACAAAAATACCTCAAAAAGGTAATATCAAGACCGATGGATGATGAAAATGACACAAAGAAAAAAGAACTGATAGAACTGATTGAATACCAACTAGAGTTACAAGAAATTCAAGTTATGCAAATGTTCCGTGCGACTTGGTTGAAAAGTGGTGACCGCGACACCACTTTCTTTCAGGCCTTTTGCGTCTGCTAGAAGAAAGAGAAAATTCTTTAAAAGATTGAAAGATGACAATGGGAATTGGTTAGAAGGTATGGTTGGATTAAATCCTTATATACAAAACTATTTTACTTACCTATTTACGTCTGAAGTGCAGCAAGTAGCCCCCTCTATTCTACAAAAAGTTTAGTCCAAAGTTACAAATAGATGCATAATATTTTGATGGCACCTTATAATGAGTACGATGTGAAAAAATAATAATTTAGTATAGAGATCTAAAGGCATTTGGTTGAGGAAAATAATCATCGTGTTTGTATCTTGACAAATATGTATAGAAAAAAAAATCATTGGGAGAACAAGCACTTGACATGGAACTACATGAGACAGCTACCCCTAAGTATTTATCTCCCATGGATATTTTAAGCAACCTTAATGAAATACAATTCTTGCATTAGAAAAAAGGCGTGAATCCATGTCCATCTCATTATATGCAAACCTTCTAGAGCGCTATCACGATTGCGAGCTGCACAACTTGGGGTTTATTAGTGACCCCTTCACATGGCGTGGAGGGCGAGATAGAGATAGGTTGGACAAGGGACATGTTAATGATGCATGCGCAACACTTCCCAATGCAACATTGGAAAATGTGGAGTACAACCATTCTAATCATCGACCTTTGTGTGTAAATACTGAATATTATAACCAACCTGAAGCACCAAACAATAGACAACAAAATAGGATTGAGGCACGTTGGTTAAGGGAAGCGAGCTTTAAATCGACTGTGCCAGAGGCCTATTCTAAGATTGGGGCTAACCCGAGCGTCACATGTATCTATGAGAAGATGAATAAGATGTGCGCCATTCCAAGATTCGGATTAGCGGGTGCTAAAGATAATAAGAAAGAGACTCCATAAGGCACAAAGAGACCCGGAAAATGTTGTTTCTGGGCTGATGAATGATGGAAATCATATAGAGTAAAAAAGAACTTGGAAAATTGATCGAATACCTACTTGAGTTAGAAGAAATTCAAGTTAGCAAAGTTCTCATGCGAGTTGGTTGAAAAGTGGTGATCGCAACGCCGCTTACTTTCAGGCCCTTGCGTCTGCTAGAAGAAAAAGGAAATTCGCTAAAAGATTGAAAGATGACAACAAAAATTGGTTAGAAGGTATGGCTGGATTGAAGCGCCATACACAAAACTATTTTAATCATCTCTTTACGTTTGAAGGGTAGCAAATAGACGGGTCTATTCTACAAAAAGTTTAGTCCAAAGTAACAAAACATATGAACATTATTTTGATGGCAACTAACTTACAATGAGGATGATGTGCCAAAAGCAGTATTAGTATAGGGGATCTAAAGGCGCCTAGTTGAGGAAAAGGATAATAGTGTTTGGTGCTTGACATGGATGTACAAGGAATTTTGTTGGGAGAACAAGCACCTGACATGGAATTGTATGAGATAGATACACCAAATTCTTGATTCCCAATGGATTTTGGTAGAACAACTTAATGAAATACAATTCTTGCACAAGAAAGAGGGCAGGAATCCACATCCATCTCAGTATATGCAAGACTTATATTCTAGAGCGTCATCGATGATTACGAGCTGCGTGGCTTGGGTTTTATTATATTGGGGACCCCTTCACATGGCATAGAGGGTGAATTAGAGAGATGTTGGACATGGGACTTGTTAATGATGCATCGATGACATAGTCAAAAAAATTATGCATCGATGACATCGGTCCTGGTGTGTAAATACTGAATATTTTAACCAACCCGGAGCACCAAACAATGGACAACAAAAGAGCTCCGCAAGGTAGCTTCAGGAATAAGCTAACGTCGTATGGTTGAGATATATAGTCCGCGTTATTGCTTCCATCCATTGATTTTTGATTTTATAACAAGCATATATCAATGCATACTATTTTCCAAATTTATAACAAGCATATGTTTAATTCTTACTGTAGGTTGGTTTCACATTGTTTTCTGAAACAAAGTGATGCCCGTGATCAAAGAGTATACAGAAGTCGAAGAACTACACATTTGAAGCAATTCAACTGAAACAATAAGAATAACCTTAGAAGGTTATTATTTGATCCATGGATACAATATATATAGCATCTATTGTTATAGGGCAATGCGCTAAGCTATTAATTTAGTATTTTTTGCTTTTGTCTGTCAAGTGGTAATTGGGCACCATTTTTGTTGTTAGTTGTGTTGGCTACAACTGTTTGTCATTGTGTTCCAATCATCCAGTTGTTCCTTCTTCGTGGGAGGTGTGAAAGTTTACCAGGTAAAGCCAAGTGGTCTTTGTTTTGTCTAAAGAAGACTACTTGCAGTTATATCATTTAATTTTTTATTGTTTTATGCATTCCAGATTCATTATGTACTTCAAAACCTTTGTTTAGTTAAGAAAAGGCCTTTGTTATGCTGGTGCAAAGAATGGTTTAATTATCCTTAACACTCCATATTTTACATTTCATTTCATTGGCATGAAGATGGATATGCACTCTTACACTGCACCATTTGTATCATCGGCATAAAGATATATATGCAGGTTTGCAGAGAACATCTGGTGGATCTGCTTGCAACACTAGATGGGGACTTCATTTACTTCATCTATAAGTTATTAAAGGTCAAACTTATCATGCTTGGTTATTTTTACTATATATTTTCCTTGTATGGTTTTGTTTCAATTGAGATGCTTAAATAGTGGTGTTTCTTACTTCAAAATAAACTTGTTGCTGATGTGTGATATATGTCTCTGAATTTTCCTTCCCCGTGTGTGTTATGGTATCTATACTACAAAGGAAACCTCCATTTATATCATGCCCCAAAGTATAAACCAGCTAGTTAGGACATTACCCATTGCGTGATGGATAGTTGCGAGCATTGAGTAGTTACTCAGTTGAGCATCAAGCTGTAGATTATCCTTGCATGTGTTTTGGCTTCTAAAATACACAATGTTTGGTTCAAATAGCGAATTCATCTAGTAGAAACTGTTTGAAGATCGACCTTGTAATTTGTTGTGAGGAATTTCTATTGATAGTCCGTCATTGACAACAGATTTAAAACAAAAGGCATGGAAACTATCGTTTGGAATAGATAAAGATACTACTTTAATGGTTAGGTCCATCTTTTTCCTGCATTCATTATTTTAGTTACATGTTTGCTAGCAAACTTCTGGTAGTTCCCTTCTTT
The DNA here is from genome assembly GCF_018294505.1 of Triticum aestivum. Classification (NCBI taxonomy): domain Eukaryota; kingdom Viridiplantae; phylum Streptophyta; class Magnoliopsida; order Poales; family Poaceae; genus Triticum; species Triticum aestivum. The sequence continues at coordinate 164,044,246 of NC_057814.1, read as the reverse complement.
ATTGCGTCAGTATGTTTAGAGAAACCTTTGGGGTGAGAGACTTCATTTGATATGAACAACTGCACAACCCTTTTCTAATTGATATGTACTCTGGAGTGAGGACCACGCCATCGAGACAACCCAAAAGGGGAACACTACTGGCCAGATCACCAATGGGGGCTTCCCTGGTTCCAGTGACTTGATGCCACCACCATCGATGTTACCGTAATCGCCCTCCCTGCCATCCACCACACCGCCAAACATGTATATGCTTCACTTGTGCCCCCTTCCACTAGTGCAGAAAATCTTAGCTATGGCGTGGCAAAAACGGCCTTGCTGGCGTGGATGCTCGACACCACCAATATGACGCCATTGCTAAAAAGTAGTGGTGGCATTGGAGCCCACGTCAGCAGTATTTTAGGTGTTGCTGGCGTGCCATGTGGCCAACGCCAGTAGTAAGTTCATCTTAACATCGTCGTTCCTTGTTGGCCAATGCTAGCAAATTGTTTTTTGGTAATAAAAAATATTTTACTTCACGAACTAAATAATTGTACTTCACAAAAGGTACTAGCTAGTTACTCAATAGATACTCATAAACACAAGATACTCATCAACTTAACAAGTTAATTAAACTTCACAAAAGTTACTCATCAACTCAAGATGGAATAGCTAGTTAAAGAACTACTCTTCATCAAGGATTACGCTCAGCAGGCGAAGCTTCTTTCTGTTGCCCTCTCCTTTTTTGAAATGAGCTATGTCCACCATGAGCTCATTCCTCTCCACCGAAAGGAGTTTTCTCTCCTACTTCAGCTCATCCCTATCCTCGATCAGCTTATCCCTCTCGTCCCTCAGCTTATTAGTCTTCTGAACGAGCTGACACTCTTGTTGTGCAACTCTTTAATCTCCGCCTTTAGCAAGGCATTCACCTCTTACCGGCTGTTGATGGTATATTGATGAGTCTCTAAGAGATCTTTGTAGAGCATGTCCACATTTTACATCTCCTCATTGTTGCCTTCAGAATTGCCCATGAACTAACAAATAAATAATTAGTTAGACAAAGTAGTTCAACATACGCACTCCTAATTATTTAACACATGGTAGTTTCTACACATACAAACACATACAATTGAACTAGCATAAATTGAAAGAATGAACTAGCATGCCACACGTTTTTAGTCACATACCCCACTTTGGCCAATTTGGCCACCACAAAAACTGTAGCAGCATGCCACACTTGTGGCACACAAAGTGTGGATCGCAACCAAACATGCCATGTGTATCAAAATGCCTTGAGCATGATTTTGCACTAATTTGGCACTGCTTCAACGTGTTCAAAATGCACAGGGCAAACCCAAATTATATATCCAACACATATGGTAGTTTCAATACATGCAAATTATCCATCTATTCAAATTATCATGCACTACCAAACTCCTAATTTGGCCTACTCACTTCACATTGTAGTTTCTATTCATTTGGCTTGCTCACTTCCCATTATAGTTTCTAAAAAAACTCCTAATTTTTCCTACCTAGTCAAATTATCTTACACTGCCAAACTGAAACGCCCATCACCAACGATTTGTAGTCAATGTCGTGGAGGGGACGAACTCACCGATGATTTGTAGTCAATGTCGTAGAGGGTATGAAGGTGGAGAGGATGAAACCTAGCAGCTGGCCGCCATCGTCACTGAAACCCTAGCAATGCAAATCCAACAAAGTCAAATCAAACAAAATCAAACTAAATATAATCAAATGATTCTAGAGTAGGGCATGGAGAGAGGGAGATTTACCTGTTACCTAACGACGGAACCCGCTGGAACGTGAGGGCAACGAGCGGCGAGAGAAAGGGGATCGAGAGAGCGAGGGCTAAGAGAGAGGGAGCGGTGGCAGAGAGAGAAAGGATGAAGCGAGGGGGGCGTTGCCCTTGTTTTTGAACCCCACTGCCTCCTAAAAATTTATGGGCTTGGCCCAATAAGCAAAAAAATAAATTTAGCAAAAACAAGTAAATCTTTTACTTTAGTAAAAGCAATACAATATTCTTAATTTAATAAAAACTATATTCATAACTTAGTAAAAGTACTACTAAATAATAATAATACTTTAAAGTCAAAACAATATTCTTAAATTAGTAAAAGCAATTAAAATAAAATTAATACAATATGCTTAATTTAACAAAAACAATATTCATAACTTAATAAAAGTAATAAAAAATAATAATAGTACTTTAAAGTCAAAATAATATTCTTAAATTAGTAAAAGCATTTAAAATAAAAGCAATACAATATTCTTAATTTAATAAACACAATATTCATAACTTAATAAAAGTAATACAAAATAATAATACTACTGTAATGTCAAAACAATATTCTTAAATTAGTAAAAGCAATTAAAATAAAAGCATATATTATTCTTAATTTAATAAAAAGCAATATTCATAACTTAATAAAAGTAATATAAAATATCTATACCACTATATAGTGTGCCAATAGCTTCAAATATTTGCCGTTGGATATCCTTCATCCAATGGTCGAGAGATGGCAAATCCGAGCATTATCATCCGTTGGATAAAGTTTTCAACTCACAAGATTCTGCCATGTGGCCTTCTAATTGAGCCCCTAACTCTACCGTCTCATGTGTTCTAGAAGCATCTTTTCACATGCTTATCTGATACTAATAATGAAGAGACTAGAACAATCTGGATTCTAGAGGGGTAAGAACCAAGTTGGATATATCTTGTCCAACACGATTCTAAGAAAGGAAATACTTATTCAAACCATGCTTTTATATATTTAAATGATGTGCAAAGCACGTACAATTTACTAGTAATAATAGTACTTTAATGTCAAAACAGTATTCTTAAATTAGTAAAAGCAATTAAAATAAAAGCAATACAATATTCTTAATTTAATAAAACAATACTCATAACTTCGTAAAAGTAATACAAAATAATAATAGTAATTTAAAGTTAAAACAATATTCACAACTTAATAAAAGTAATACAAAATAATAGTAGTACTTTAAAGTCAAAAGAATATTCCATTTAGAATAATATAAAAAATGTCAGTTTTTCCAATGGAAATAATATAAAAGTAATTCCAAATAACTATAAATAGAAGTAATTCCAAACATTGGACCCCAAGTCATGTATTGCTGACGTGGCGACCCATATGACATTTTTTTTAGAAAAGGAGGACGACCCCCGGCCTCTGCATCTAAACGATGCATACGGCCAGTTTATTAATTATTGACACAAGACCTTATAGAGTCATACAACAATAAGCCTAAAGCCACCAAACTAAGCAACATCTGTCGCTATCCCTATCCAGTTGATGTAGGGGCGCTGAAAGTCTTGGCCTAATACCAAACAGACCTCGCAGCCAAACCTAACATCTAAGACTTGAGGTCCCAACCAGGACGCCTGCCGGGTATGGGCACCCATAAGTCTGGCGTGCTTCTCAACCAGGACGCCTGCCGGGTATGAGGCCGCCGCAGCCACCTGCCACCAATCCATCTTCAGAGCTGTACTGCTGCATCAACATTGCCCGGTCTAACTGCCGCCGACGCCACCACGACGCCAGGCAGCGTCACCCTCCTGCGCGAGTCCTTCTCCGCTCATCAGGCGCCAAGTCTCCACTGCGCCACACCGCCGAGATCCGCCGTCATCAATGGAGCAGAGGAAACACCGCTCCTCCTCTTGTCCCCTCCAACCAGCACTTGCTCCAAAACGATGCCCCCATGAGGGAGAACGATACCGAAGGCATCGTCATCGTCTGATCCGGTATACCCAGATCTAGGGTTTCCCCCGGAACTTCCCGATCAGGTTGATGTGACCTGCAACGACGATGCCTCCAGAAGGGAACGACGTCTGAGACGCCGCCATCGTCCGCCAAGACCGCAGTCAGGCGCGATTTTCACCGGAAGCCACGTCTTCCCGACCTCGTGGCTGGCTGGAACCGAGCGGAACCTCGCCACGAAGACGTATGTCGCCGTCGGTACTCCGGCGGAGATCCGGCATCTCCTCACCGGTCCCTCCACGCGCCGCCGGTCGGCGGAAGGCCTCCCCGCGACGGATCCAAACGGGGCGTTGGATCCGCAGTGACCGCCATCACCATCACGACCAGGACAGCCCACCCCGCCGGATGGGGCGCTGCCACCGCCGCCGTCCATGCAGGGCCGCCGCTCCGCTGGCGATGGTGCTCCGGCCCCCGCCGCACAGCCCGGATTCGCCGTCCTAGCCGCGGCCGTTGGATCGCACGAGAGGAGCCGCCCCCGCCGCCTCAGATGGGATCCGCCGCATCCACCCGCCCAGAAACCTTTGGCACCGGGCCCGCCGCCACCGCGGCCCACGCCGGCGGCAACGACGGCAAGAAGGGGCGGCAAGAAGGTGCTGCTGGCGCTAGGGTTTCGGGGCCCCTGGCGCCGCCTGGGGGGAGGCGACGCGAGGGGGAGGGGTTGGGGTCTAACAAAGGTTCAGTCTTGCGACCCATATGACATGCCACAACTAAACATAATAGTGCTGGCGTTCCGTGTTATACCACACCAACACTATATTATGCCTTGTACAAGGTGTGGGTCCCATATACATGTGACGTCCGACTATTTTCCTATGCCACCACTATGTCCCTAATAATGTTGTACCAAATAAGCCGCCGCAACCACTATTTAAAAAAATAGTGATGGCGTTGGTCGAAAATGATGCGTCACCAACAAAAGTTGTGGCTAACACTTTTTCCTGTAGTGTTCTCTTGCATCATTGGTTCCTTTTTCCTTGCACAAAGGATGCATTGGTGTCATGTTCTTCCTCCCTCTTCCTCGGTGCTTAGTAGAAGCATCCCACCGCCACCCAAAAGTATGAACAAATAAGGTTGGTAACTAGTTACTTAAGCTCCTTCTATTTTTATTTTACTAATATAATCATGGCACTCCAGTCCTATGACTTGATCCGAGTCATAAATCATCATTGATTGGATAGGAGTAGGCTGAGTTGAAAAAGTGTCCAATACCAGACACATTCTTAGGAAGTTGGTTGCATGTGTTTGGTACATTCGTTTCATCTCTACTCTCCATTCTTCTATTGTACAATACATTTTGCTTATGATTTTTTATTCTAGTGGCGAATTTTAGTTGCTATGGTTTGTGCTTGCGTTGTTACTGCTATAAAAAACATAATGATATTCCCAATTTCGAGTGAGGTACAAATTAGATATATAGTATAGAAGTTTTTTGGTTTATAGATGTTTTCTTGATATAGAATTGTATTTAGTTTTGCTAAAATGTACTATGTACTCCTTCAGTCTCCCTGGTTTCTTTAATTTCTCTAAACATAATGATACGAATTTCTAGTTTTTTCTGCAAGATTGAAGAGATTCTTTTCAAAACTGAGCCTGCCATGACCTACTTTGTTCCTTCGCACTACTTGAAGGATGCATGGATTAGAGAGATTATGGATGAGGACTGAATTATGTTTAGCTATGACATCTTTTCATTTTTTTTCATTTGTATGAGCATAATGATGCACGTTGAATTATATAGCTTCCAAGCACGTCTTCTGTAATTTTATGCAGTTTCTTTTTTTGGAAACGTTTAGTTTGTTGTGTAATTCTAATTGGCAACTATTTATATTTTCCTATCATGATTATAGGAACATGTGTTGTGTATTACGGGTTGTGTTTATCCCAATGGCCAATCACTTATGGGCTGTGGCTACATGCTTTTTTGGTGGAGGCAACCTGTCATGTGGGGATTTTGTGATTTTGTGCAGGCGGTGTGGCATGCTGCACCCCCTATCCATGGCACTCTCTTGGGTAGAATTATTCCTGGCTTTCTTTCAGTATAACATACCGATCCTTGAACCTTTGGAATATAATGTGTGTCATACGGGGGTATATGGTTGTGTAACAAGGGGGTGCAGTTAGTATGCTATTCTAGTAACCTGTTTGTCCTAGATAGTATTGAGGACAAAGGCAAAACTTATATGTGTGATCTCAGGATCTTCATGGTGATGCATGTGTTTGAAGTTGCTTCGCTTTGTACAAGCATTGCAAATAAGTTGTCGTGCACTTACAATGTCTTGAACCCATGCACTTTTGCCTTCCGCTTTGTAGACCTATCGAATCCCAATCATATCCAACCAAGTTGGACATGACTACGGAATTTATCGTTCCTTGCTTTGAGTTATTTCATTCTGGTCTTATTGTTTACATTGTTTTGTTACCGGGTAGGATATGACAGCACCCGCAGGAATGCGGCAAGCCCGCACTCCCTACCTAGTGTAGAGAGAGTTGTAGATTAAGATGGTAGTTTCTCATTTGTTGTTGATGTATCTCTTTGGCATCCCTTATAGGTTCACTTTGTGGTGACGAGTTTGTCCGGGGGGGGGGGGGGGGGGGGGGGGGGGGGGAGGGCTATGTGTAATTTGTTTTTTTGGTTCCTTGTGATCTGGAGACTCCTTTTTCTTAATGAAAATGTGGGGGGGGGGGGGGGGGTGTGGCCCCTTTTATCGGAAAAAGACTATTAGAATCCTGAAAATTCTCTACTCCGTCCTTAACTAGAACCGGAACAAAATCCCTTCTAACATGATAGTTGGCTGGAAGGCGGAAGAAACGTGAGTTTTCACCCCGAATCGGCACCAATTGAGCTTGGATCTCTGCTTCCAGTAAATGGATTGCCATTTGAGCAAGGATTCTAACTTTCTTCTACCGCATTGATGTAATCAAGCACAATTTTATTATTGGAAATCAGTAATTGTGGGTTTCCTTTTCTGCTCGCCCATTGCCGCAGAGCTGCGCACAATCTTCTGAATTTAACACTAAACTTGGACGTGGTGGAGGTGATATAGCGGTGCCCTTGGGACCAACAATTAGCCATCAACATTCTTGAGCCTCAGGAACGTGCATCAAGTGATTTTCGAGTCGGAATATCTTAGGCTTGGCCAAATGTGAGCGGAGCGTCACACAAATTGGCACATGGTCTTGGCATGACAAAGGTGACACACAATGTCGATGTAGTATATCTGCAAAAGCCATGCTCCATTCTGCATTAATCAGCACCCTGTCTAGCTTAACCAAAGTGTGCTCCCTTCGGCTGTTAGACCAAGTAAACTGCCTGTTGACAATATTAATATCCATCATCCGGGGCTGTTGATCCAATCAATAAGCAGCCCCCCGGCATGGACAAATTAATTCGATAATTGATCTTCTCAAAATCATAATGGTACATGTTGAAACCACCCAAAAGAATCAACGGCCCATTAACTTGGGTAATGACACTGTTTATAGAGTCAAAGAAATCCGGTCGTAAAACATCATCACAAGGAGCATATACAGGCTGTGGTTAGAGTGAACCAGATATTATTTGATGCTGATGCGAATGCCATAGAAACATGAAAGTTCTCCTGCCCAATTAGAGTACCATGCACCAAAGAGACCCATGCAAACTATGGAAAATATTGGAACCTAAATATTTCTTGTTATATTGATCTGGTCATCGTGGGTATTTGCAGAATACATAGTGAGGGGAGAGACTTGGAGTATAACACAAGACAAGATATGTTTAAACTAATTATATCTCTATCTCTCCTTATCTCTAATTACATGTATGTGTACTTCTAACACAACCAAAATAACACTACACGTGCTATCAGCTGGTTTAAAGCAGAAATTGTTAAGGTAAGCTGGCATGAACTTCCCGAATTCAAAAATCCGTGATATCTCTCAGTTTCGTCTCTTGCAGGCACACAATTGCAGGTTTGCATGAGTTGATGGCATGTCGAACCAGACAATGCTTGTTAACATCCCCCAGCCCACGAACATTCCAATTAGCAATCTTCATGGAGGGAAAGAACGCATGCACAAGAAACAGTAATAAAAACACAGAGAGGAAAAAGAAGAGACGCAATGCAATAAGAAAGCAAACATGCCATGCATCAATGTAGAGCTCGAGCCTACAACCCAAAAGGCGCTAGGGCATACTAATAAAGCGACTAGCAAAAGTACAGAACAAGACCAGAACCAAAGCTAAAATGGAGACCTGATTACCCGCGAGAACGGACAACAACACAAGACAGAGAGACGAAACAGAAGACGCCGCCGACAGGCTGGGAAGGGACAAACCCATGCAACAGCTCCAGTGCAATGAACACTCCACATCTCCTAATCGTTGAGGTCTAGTGCACGCGCGTGGGAAGTGGAGGCGGCAGAACGATCTTCCGGCTTGAGCAGAATATCAGAGGCAATGAGATCACAGCAGTATGATAGCGCCTTGAGCTTGTTCCTCCAGATAGTCTTGGGCGTGCGCCTGAGCGGTAACTCGATCAGCGAGGCCGAGGAGACGTCCTTGATCTTCTTGGCCCTCTTGCGAGGAGCGGAGGACGGGCCGGATGAGTGCCCAGACGAGGAGCCGGAAGCAGTGGATGCAGACAGCGACTCCTTGCGCTTGGCCGCTCGCTCCACCCATCTCACCCGCGGCCCATCCAGCAAATTCATCAGCCTCGCGCTGCGCCTGGGCGGCGCCTGCTCGAGTGCCAGCTCTGACTGGGCCACGACAGCAACACGCATCTCCTGGTCCTTGCTGGCGGCGGGGTCATCAGCCACCAGCTCAGCCGGCGCGTCCACCGACGCCGATGAGTCGAGGATGACCGGGTTAGCCGCGGAGTATGCGACATCCATTGTTGCAGCTGCTGACGGTGCCGGGAAAAGCGGCAGGAGCACCGGAGACGCCTTGCACTGGGAACTGGTGGGCCCTTTGGGCGGAACAAGACAGCCACAAGCGTATGGAGCTATGGCCGCTGGCAGGGAGTAGAAGGAAGCATGAACGAGCGGGGTGCCAGTCAATAGATCGGTTTTGGCCTCACAAGCAGGAGAAGCATGGGATGATGGCCCAGCTGCCGCCGGCATAGTGCAGGTTGGCGGCGAGGTAAGCCAAATCTGGCACTGAAGCTCGAGAAAAGCGGTGGAGGCGGCATAGCTATCCGAAGCAGTGGCAGTGGCAAGGGACAAGCTTGGGCCCACGTAGTTGAAGAGGCTCAGTGGCACATTAGGTTTTGGCGCAAAGCGGCAGTCAACAGAAGGGAGTAAAGGCAACGTGCGGCTGCACTGTTGGCCACAGGCCCGCGTCGGACGTCGCTCCGGACGAGTACTTTCCGCCGGTGCACGTACGTACGCAGCAGCCGCTAGTTGCACTAGACGGCCGTGTGGTTTCGCCAAGGAGACGCACGCACGTTGGAAGCTAGCTAGATCAAGCTAGCTATCGGCCGGTTGTACAAGCACGTACACGTACATGCAAAGTCGCCGCTGGATCGTAAAGAGGCAATACGAGGCCGCAAGTTGATGGCTAATAGGTGCGTGTCGCACCTATGTTTTGTATTACTTTGATCTGAGTTCAGTACAAGATTTACAGGGGATACTACAGTATATATAGGAGCTAAACCAAACAGCCTATAGCTAACTAGGATTAGGACTCCTACACGTACACGATGATTGACTCTAGTCCAAGCCGGACTTAGACAGCGTGGTTATTTCCAACAATCACCCCCCTAAACACGATGTCCTCACGTCACAGCTTGGACACCGATCCTTCGCCGTATCTTCACGAACTTCTGTCGTCCCAAAGATCTAGTTAGGATATCTGCAAGCTGGTCATCGGTGCAAACGTAGTTGACGTCAACTTTGCTTTCTTCCACGCACTCCCTTAGGTATCGATACCTTGTATCGATGTCCTTGCATCGACCATGATGCACCGGATTCTTCCACAGAGAGATTGTAGACTTGTCGTCAACGTTCAGCATCACTCGTTCCGGTTCCTTACCTGTGAGGTCACCGACTAGTCTTCCTAGGCAAACGCCTTGACACACCGCGGTAGCAGCTGCAACATACTCTACTTCATGAGATGATAATGCGACCACCTTCTGCTTTTGTGATAGCCAACTCATTATGCTTCCTCCCAAGAAATATGCCATGCCCGAGGTACTTTTACGGTCGTCCACATCTCCTGCCATATCGCTATCACTGTAGCCAAGTAGCTCCACCATCTCCTTCTTCTTCTCTCTCAAATAGACACAACCGAAATTTGTTGTCCCTTTGATGTACCTGAGTATATTTTCTACAGCTGCCCAATGTTCAGTCGTGGGTGCTTCCATGAAGCGACTCACCATGCCAACGGAATAGGCCAAGTCTGGTCTTGTATTTGTGAGATACCTCAACCTTCGGACCACACTTCTATACTCCGTTGCATCAACCGCGGGTGCTTCACTCTTCTTGCTTAGTCTCAGACGAGGCTTCATCGGAACATGACTTGGATTGCAATCTTTCATGCCACAGCTTTCAAGTACCTTCTTTGCATATGCCTCCTGGCATATTATGATCCCCTCCGGCTTTTGCTGTATCTCGATCCCGAGGTAGTAACTCAAGAGCCCTAGATCAGTCATCTTGAATAGCTCCTCCATTTGTAGCTTGAAGTTTGCAATCACCTCATCGTCTGCTCCAGTAATCAATAGATCATCTACATAGATGCCCACTAGTAGACGATCACTTCCTTCGCCTCGCTTGTACAATGCATGCTCTAGTGGGGCTTTCTCAAACCCAAGAGAAATCAATGTACTGTCAAGCTTCGTATTCCATGCCCTAGGAGCTTGTCGTAGCCCATACAACGCCTTCTGTAGCTTCAATACCTTGTGTTCCTCTCCTTCTTGGATGTACCCCGGTGGTTGCTTCACATACAACTCTTCTTCTAACTCCCCAGTCAACAACGTGGAGTTCACATCCATGTGATGTAGAGTCCAAGATTCTTGAGCCGCGAGAGCTATAAGTAGCCTCACCGTGTCCATCCTTGTAAGTGGAGCGAACACTTCTTCGAAGTCCACACCTTGGTCTTGCACGTTTGACTTAGCCACGAGCCTTGCTTTGTGCTTCACCAAGTTCCCTTCGGCACCCTTCTTAACTTCGTACTCCCACTTGAGCTCTATGGCATTATGTCCGTTGGGAAGATCCGCGAGCTCCCATGTATTGTTGTCTCGGATCGAACCCAATTCGTCATCCATAGCACGACGCCAACACTCTTCCGTCTTTGCATCTTCGAAATTTTCCGGTTCCTCGATATACCAACGTCGTTGCTCTTTACTCTTCATCTTCACCGAATTAATTTGAAGCGCTTCCTCTGAAGAGATGTCCAAGGCGCGACTGCGTCGCTCCTGTGCTATCGGAGAAGACACAATTGCTTCTGAACTTGCCAAAGTTTCATTTTCTGGCGATTGGGGCACTCCCGAGCTGGTTGGACGTTCACCAGATGAAACAGCCATGAAATCTGGAGCACCTTCACGTGCATGCCCTTCTAGACTTCCTGACACGTGGCTTGGGACTTCTGGCTGTTCTGGCCTGCCAGTAGCCGGCCTGCCTGCTGGGCTCCCCGGCTGGGAGCTTGGTGCTGGGTCACGCCCAGCTTTCGGCCCGTCCGTGGGGCCACTGCCTCCAGTGCAGCTGGCTGAGCTGCATGGCACAGCGTGCACGCCTCGTAGGCCATGCTTGTCGCTTGTAGCGCCAGCACTGGACGCGCTCCTCGCGCTGCTCCTTGTGCTTCGAGGAGAGGCTGCAACTCCTGTTCCTGGGACGCCAGCTGATCCAGGTGCTGCTCCTTGTGCTTCGAGGAGAGGCTGCAACTCCTGTTCCTGGGACGCCAGCTGATCCAGGTGAGGTCCCTGACGCGTCTCGCCGCGCGCCATCGTCTGGAGCATCGCTCTGTGTTGCCGAAGTTTCCGGTTGTTCTGGCAACACGTATTTGTTGTTTTCTTGCGTGACCACACTGTCACACATGGTGTCGTGGACTTCTGGCGCCACGTCATCGCCTGAATCTAGCGTGAACACACAGTCACGCCTTGTGTCATGGACTTCTGGCGCCACGTCTTCGCCGTTCTCGAGCGCGATCACATCGTCACGTCTTACGTCATGGTCTTCTGGCGCCACGACTTTGCCTGGGTTTACTGACGTAATCACACTATCACGCCCTGGGTCATGGTCTTCTGGCGCCATAACTTCGCCTGGGTTTACTGACGCAGATGCACTCACCGGACCCGTGTCCAGCTGACCAAGATCATCTGGATCCTCTTCGTCCACTAGCTCGCACATTAGCATCATATCCCCATCGTCTCCTTCCTCGGCCATGAGCGCCCGTTGCTTCGGTGCTTCCTCGCAGTTAGCCTTGAAGTGACCGAGGAGGCCACACTTATGACACCTCACTTCTCTGATGTCAAACTTCCTCCTCGGTGGTGCAGGCGCATCCTCGTCGTCCGAGTCGGCGAAGTTCTTTCTTGCCGAGCGCTGCTTCCCCTTCCCCTTCTTCTTGCCGCTGCTCGTAGATCGGCCTTGCTTTTCTTTCGACAGGGCGATCCATTGCGCCTTTGTAAGCATGAGGTGCTCACTCGCCTCCGCGTCGCCGAAACTGAGACGAGTTCTCTCGTCATGGGCCTTGAACCTTCCGACGAGATCCTCAACCGTGAGAGTCTTCAGGTCGAGACATTGCTCGATCGACGTGACAATCTGAATGTAGCGTGCCGGCGCGGCGCGCAAAAATCGTCGGACGATCGCAACTTCTTCTAGGGTTGAACCATAGTTGTGTATGCCATTGACGAGGGTCTTGAGACGGGCGGCAAACTGATCAACCGTCTCACTTTCATCCATCTTCAGGCACTCGTAGCTTCTCATCAGGGACTGAAGGTGTGCTTCCTTGACACGGTCATGACCCTGGTGCAGGATCTTGATGGTCTCCCATGCCTCCTTCGCCGAGTTCTTTCCGACGAGGTGTTGCAGCACATCCTTCGGCATGGCGGAGTAGATCGCTGTTAACGCCTGACGATCTTTCCGGTACTTCGCCGCGCCCTTTGCGTACTCGGCGCCGCCCGGGTCGACGGCTTCCCAGAACTCAGCTCCCTCCATCGCGACCTCCATGTTCATCGCCCATAGTGCGTAGTCCTCTCGATCCAGACGGGGGAATTGTGATCCCCCCACCATCGGCATCGGTGCTCCCGCTGCCGCCGTCACAATCTCCTTGCCCGTGGTCGACATGATCCTTCGATTGCTTCCCGAGAATCACGTCAATACCAAAGCTCTAGATACCAATTGTTGGCCACAGGCCCGCGTCGGACGTCGCTCCGGACGAGTACTTTCCGCCGGTGCACGTACGTACGCAGCAGCCGCTAGTTGCACTAGACGGCCGTGTGGTTTCGCCAAGGAGACGCACGCACGTTGGAAGCTAGCTAGATCAAGCTAGCTATCGGCCGGCTGTACAAGCACGTACACGTACATGCAAAGTCGCCGCTGGATCGTAAAGAGGCAATACGAGGCCGCAAGTTGATGGCTAATAGGTGCGTGTCGCACCTATGTTTTGTATTACTTTGATCTGAGTTCAGTACAAGATTTACAGGGGATACTACAGTATATATAGGAGCTAAACCAAACAGCCTATAGCTAACTAGGATTAGGACTCCTACACGTACACGATGATTGACTCTAGTCCGAGCCGGACTTAGACAGCGTGGTTATTTCCAACATGCACATCGTCTCAGGAGCGAACGGATCATCCGAGAGACTTTTTGGCCAGAACTTGAAAAGAAGGGAGTTGCACCTCTGTCGGGATTGCTTGCCCATGGAAAGGTCGAAGACGGGGAAATAGCCGTCATCCAGCCTGCTGGCAGGGCCAACCGAGATGGCGCCATGGAAGACCCTGCCCAGGCTAAGCTCCAGCTTGAAGAAGAACTTGGCGTGGTCTGGGTCAAAGTACGTGACCGCATGAGGCCGAGCCACGGGCGCGGCGACCAGCAGGCGCTTGAGGTGGCCGTCATACTCCGAATCCGCGTCGAAGTCGGACACGTCCAGCATGCCCGTGACCACCGGGAGCTTGAACTTGGGCTTGGCAGATAGCTTCAGCATCGCCATGAAGTCGTTGAAGGAGGCCAGGTGGGGGCGTTTGTAGGCGCGGAGCGCGCGCTCAGCGGCCGTAGTCAGCCCTTGCGATGATTTCCGGCAGGTGCGGTCCCTTGCAGGAGGGCTCCGCGGCGGCGAGTGAACACGTCCATCAAATGGATGGTGGCCTGAGCGTGGGGGGGCGGCAGGATTCCCAAGGGACCGAGCCACATCCCATATCTCATTGATGTAGACATCTGCATAGGCCGGGCCGGTGCCGTTGATCTTGTGAAATGATATGTGGTGGGGTATGTGCTGGAGCGCCTCCACCTTGGCCAGGACAAAGATGCCGGCGAAGCCCGAGACGCTGGCTGCCACGCCACGCCGGCTCCAGAGCTCAAGCGGCATTTTCTCCAGGGAGAGGCAAACAATGTGGCGGTAGGCGAAAGAGAAGGAGTTGCTCCGCGCATGGTGTGGCCGGATGTCAACCCGGCGAGCCCCCACGTCCACGGGGCTGGCCCGGAGGGCGCGCAACTGATCGGTCTCCCTCTGGAACACGACAAAGGCAGTGGCAACAGAGGAGCCAGCGAAGCGCACCGCCGTGATGCCCAAACGCTGGTGGAAGACGCGCTTGAGCCAAGGGAGGAAAACAGGCATGGCAGGAGTAATGTTGACGAGGCAGACCAGCGCGTTGTGATCCTGGACAAGGGGGTAGTGGACCTCGAGGTACGTGGGACGACCACGGATCACAGGCTCCATAGCGGCAAGGGGGGTGGAAGTGAAAGGAACAATGGCTCGACAGGGATTCTCGTTGGAGGAAGGAGATGATGAAGAGGTGGGTGATCAAGATTATTGTGAATGAACGGGAGGCCAACCCCTTAGCTTTATAGACCAAGGTAGGAGGGCGATTTGTGCAGGAGTGCCTCGTATGAACGACGAGACTGCAAGTCCAGTAGAACATGGGATCTTTAGGGCACAATACGAGAGGCATCGATCATCAAGCCGATGTCATGATACGAGAGGCATCGATCCAAAGCAACGCCGGTGCAGATGTTTAGGGCACAGGAGGATAATGATGCTGCTTAAACAACTTGTTTAATCATACGTTGAGCCGATGTCATGACAGGCCCGGCCACAGGACACAACAAACTAATTAACCAGTACCACCTGCCAACCTCCCCGGAGCCAAAGACGCCACCCGGCCATCTAATCCGTCATTAGCGTCAGATCCCAACCCCTAAGCACGTTGGTGTGAGACATTACGGACTCCTGTCGGGTGATCATCAAGCAGCCGCAAATTAACAGTGGATGGGAACTTGCTAATCTCGATCGTCGGCAGGGAGCGAGGCGGTCGCTAGCTATGGTAGCTTGAAAGGGTTAGCTGCTGGTTCCTTTCCCGCAGACCAAGCAAGTTAGCGTGGGTGGTGGATCATCCCCTTCATCGATCCGCTGGTGGATTCGCTCAATCTCGTACTATCGCATGTGCAGATGTGCTCGAGATGGAGACTTCAGTCCAATGCAAATCCACCGCGCCGCATCGGGACTTCCTAGCTAACTATCTCTAGCGATTGTATGGTTCTCCTTCAGCTCTCAGCTAACTCTTTGGGTGGTGAATCATCAACTTCATCGACTCTTGGGGTACTATCTATAGCGATTGTATGACCAGCTTGTTGGTTCCTCTCCTTCAGCTGTTGGCTAAAACTTTGTAATAAACGCTATGTTGTGTGTATCCTGCTACGAAAAGCTACCCAGCCCTAACATTGCTTGAACTTACGTGAGCACTACATAGGATTGTTTATATATCCTGGACTGCATAAGACCCGTCAATCAAAAGATCATGGAAAAGTCATACTCGTATACTTTCCTATATACTCCCTCCGTCTCAAAATAAGTGACTCAGTTTTGTATTAACTTTAGCGTAAACTTAGTACAAAGTTGAGTCACTTATTTGAGATAAATTATGAAGGCAAGTACACACGCATACTCAGCAGACACAACATCTTATAATTGATGAAATCATCACAGACGTCTACGGGAGCATCACCTCCCCCAGCCCCACTAAACGAACACCGCCTAAAATAAATATAAAAAAATGCGACCACCGGTGTCAAGTTTTAGACTTAAACCCTGATGAGTTGGTTCCATCATAAATAACCTAACCATTTGAGCTATGCTCAGTTCATTGATTTTTCTCATAACTTAACAAAACCTGCACGCATAGGTTTGCATCACTGCACATCCCAAGAACCATAGGTTGCACTCATATTTGAACACAAATGAATTCTGACACGTCTTCATCGCAATAAATGTGAAATCCATTGCGCATCATATTAACTTGCTGAAAAATAATCGAGAGTCCTAAAAACAGTTAACGAACCAATTAGAGAAAAACATATTATTAATCAGGCGGTTAATATTAACATGGTTAAGCCTATGGAGGTTAGTGGATATGTCTGCCCTTGAAGAGTTAAAGTTTGCCACCATGCAACCATGATTGCGGCTCAAGAAGTGATGGTGCAGAGACTCCTCTCGTGCCTATTAGCCTCAACCTGGCCGCATCCGGAACCACACACTCCTCTTCCCCGCGGACAGTGACACCTGGCCGGGAGTAGATGGGAACGAGCAACCAAGAGGTGGAGAGAGCGCGGATAGGGGAGCGGCGACTGGAGGTGGAGGAAAACCACTTAAGTCACCTTCCGCCAAATATAAGCCACCTTCACCAAATGAAATTCACTTTTCGCCAAATGAAAGCCACTATACGCCAAATACAAGTCACTACTCCGCTTTCCACCAAATAGTATCCTCTTTCCGCTACAACACCCCACGCTGTAGTAGGATACGTGACAACTTCTGGTTGGCCAGGCAGACGTCCGGAATCCCGCAAACGTCCCACAGGTTTGCGTCTAGTTTGCTGGATTTCGAAAAGTGCACTCGTCCGCGCACATATACAGGTCCACGTTAGATGGAAAATTATTGCAAAATGTGTATGGACAGCTCGGTCCGGACATTTGCCGGCGGTTTGAGGGTCTGCATTGGAGATACCTTTATTTATGTAAGGTCTGATAACAACATTGGCCATCGGAAGTACTATATCATGTCCAATGAGAGGAAGAGGGTGAATATGATAAAGAACCTAAAGAAGGATGGACGAGAAGTAGTGGAGGGGGAAGAGGAGATAGGAAACCGTATTACTAACCACTACAAAAGTTCATGTCTTCTGCAGGTAACGCCAACCGAGAAGGTGCTATCACATATGGACACCTCGGTCACACATGAAATGAACCCTCGCTTGACCCGTGAATTCATGTTGACGTTGGACCTTGCATAACATTAATCCGCATGATGCTTTAGCTTCTTTATCACATTTTGTCAGTTGGGTTTGCATGCAAACAAATTGTTTGCTTGACGAAAGGTTGATGTTGGCCTATAAACACAAATTAATAAATGTGGTACTATCTGATTATGGATTCTGGGCTCTATCACTAATAGAAAATATGCCTTTAGTCCCGGTTCGCAAAGGCCATTAATCCCGGCTGTGCAACCGGGACTAAATATGCGCGACTAAAGGCTCCCCTTTAGTCGCGCCTCTTACGAACCGCGACTAAAGACCCGTCCACGTGGGCGCCAGGAGTCCGTCGGGGCGGAGGACCTTTAGTCCCGGTTCTCGTGGCTAACCGGGACTAAAGGCCTCCTCCGCAGGTTTAGGGTTTTAGCCCCCCTAAACCTGCTTTCTTTTCAATTTGTAGTGTTTTATTTCTTTTATATTTTATTTTAATTTTGATGAAGTTTCAGTACACATTCTACGCTACTATATACATGCATATGAAATTTCAAACAAAAAGAATTCAAGAGGAATATATAATATATATTCAATCTCGGGTGACCATATACAACTTCGAACAAGTTTCCAATTAGGATGGATGACCATATACAACTTCGAACAAGTTTCAATCTCGGGTATGCATATAAATTTCTTCGTCCTCGGTATAGTGTTCTCCTTTAGGATTGATGACTTCCCTCATGAAAAATCCTGCTAATTCATCTTGAATTGGTCGGAAGCGAGCTTCTGGACTAAGCCTCCTCCGCAAGTTATCCGTCGCCTTCCGCACGCTATCCGATGCCTTCCGCTCAGAGGTGTGTCTCTGGATGTTCTCACAAACATAGTATCCACATAGATTGGTCCCCGGTGGCTGCTTATCCACATTAACTAACCTTCTAAAATCTAGCTCATGTTTGAATTCACCGACAATTTCTTCTGAGAACCGTCTCCAAACCCTACAGGGCAAAGAAAATTAAATGAACAAGGGAGTTATTAGTTACTTGATATTAGGAAATGAACGAAAGAGACCGATCGATATAGAGCTCAAATGATTGAAAATAATTACTTTTGCAGCATTTTTCTCATGTCGGCCCAACGCTTTGGATCCGAATCCATAGAGTCCATGATTAGAACTCTGGAGGTGTGAAGTTCAATATTTAGCAGAATCCAGTGGAACCTGCGGACACGTTACATGCACAGTCATGCATAACTCATCGATTAGACATATCATGCATGGAGTAAACAAAAGAGAATGGGCACAAGAGAGAAACACTCACCCAAAATGGTAAGGAAATAGAATATGACTTTTGAGTTGATGCTTTCTAAGAAACTTGTACAAGTCTTTCTCCACGTCTTCAGGGTGATTTTGTAACACATGTCCATTAACGATATGTGGGTCAATGAACCCAACATCATAGATGTTTCTTATTTTGCATTCCCAAATCTTCAATCTGCATAATAGCGTACGCAACAATATAGTTAGGACAATATATATATATATATATATATATATATATATATATATATATATATATATATATATATAGTGCAGGCAATGAAGAACGAGATGAGGTAGAAATAAATCACTTACAGAACGTAGCAACTCAGCATAGATTTGTCGAGCTCGCGCAGATTGAACAGCTGGAACAATTCACTCATATGAACTTGTACAGATTACCGTTTGGTGTGATGCTCCTCTGTAACATCCGCATAAACATATTCTTTGTCGGCCCATGTTATGAATTGCTTGTACCAACGTAGCAGATTTCGCATTTGTGGTGGTAGACTCTTTTCCCGCGCAGGCTCGACGAGAGGCCCATTCCGCACATATTGTAATGCTATCTCACATACTGGCGCATCCTCAAGGCCTAAGAAGGCACGAAGAGTCAAACCCATCTCGGACGCTTGTTTCATGGCACTCGCTACAGTCAATCCAAGTGCTGCCGCAGCTGCTATGATCTCGGGGTCCTCTTCCGGACCGGCTTTCACTATGAGCGGGGGGATCGATTGTTTATTCTGCATCCCGAGCTGGTCAACTTGTTTCCCGCTTTTTTTACTTTCTTCTTTCTCCTCCTTCAATATTTTTGCTTGCCTACGAAGTTCATGTCCATAGTCGTCAGGCATATTCAGCTCGGCTTGGGACGGTGTCGTCAAAAAATCCTTAGCCCACTTCTTTTGCTTCTCAGTGAATACTTGCTTGGGCTCAGGCTCTTTTATCGCCTTCGTATCCGCCTTCCATTTCTCATAATGAGCAGACGCGGCCAATTTGGTTTCAGCTTCACTAAGTTCCCAAGGCCTTGGGAGGAGAGGCTTCAGTGATGGCTCCGGTACCCTTGTGGTCTTAGATACATAAGGGTCCGGGTTAATAGTCCAGGAGCGGGTTTCCTTGCTGTCCGTCTGCTTCTGCTTCTTCGCCGAAGGTGGATTGGGGGGCGTCATACCCGCCGGAGGAGGATTGGGGGCGGCGGCTGCTTACCCGCCGGAGGTTGTGGATCGGGGGACGGCGTCGAATGGCGTGAAGGAGGTGTAGGTGAACCACCACCACCGCCGCCAGCACCACCACCACCACCATCGGAGGGGGGTGGACTTGTTAGCCTTGGCGCCTTGCCTGGAAACACTATGTACTTCTTTTTCCATAGAATGATCTGGCGCTTGACATCTCCAAGTCTTCTCTCCCCTTCGGGTGTAGCTTTGTCAATCTCCTGGTCCTCAAACTCTTGGACTATGTCTTCCACCGTGACACGAGCATAGCCATATGCAATGGGGTTGTTGTGGTGGAGTGCTCCAGGTGTACAGGGTAAAGCACTGCCGGTAGCTACCTTCGTGGAAACGTTCCCCACGGGATAATGCAGATCACATTCTTTCATCTCCTTTACATCATCCACGGGGTAGTGAGGCTCCGGTGCACGAATCTCGATCATCGGTGCATTAGCACCAGGCGGGGCATCCGTGGAAGCCACGCTGCTTCTCCGCTGCTGGCTTCCGCGATCCACTTCATGATCTTCATGCGGCCCTGCAGCCGATTTTTCTTTTACTAGTTCATGCACGGTCTGCTTCAACTCATGGAGTTCCGATGCAAACTTCGCCAAAATATCTGCATCCCGGTCCGTCTTTCTCTTACGGCTTCTGTAACAGTACGGGTCATTGTCCTGGGAAAACCCTACTTTCCACAGAATTCTGCCTTTGCCTCGTACACGTCCTCCGTGTTCATCATTCCCGAGGGCTGTTGTCAGTGCGTCTTTCTCTTTGTTGAACTTGATCAAGCCCTCTTGAGCTTGGGTCATTGCGTCAATAAGGGCTTGGGTGGGAGCAAACTTTTTCTTCCGGTGAACACACACCCCTGTCTCCGGGTCTAGCGATCCCCCATGCCCGTACCACCAGCTTTTGGCCCTTGGGTCCCATCCCTCTGTACCTAGAGGGATTCCTCGCACCCTCAGGTCCTCCTCCATCTTCTGCCACTTAGGCTCCGAAAGGCGGTATCCTCCTGGCCCCATAATATGATGGAACTTTTTCTTACTCGCATTATCCTTATTTTTTTATATTTCCTTGAAATGCTCCGATTTCTTTTGCCTCACAAATTCTGGCCAATCATCTTTCAGTTTCTCATGTTGTCCATTGAAATCCGGAGTCTTGCCCTTGTTGACATAGTCACGGGTTAAATTTTTCTTGAAGTTCCGGAATGCTTCGCCCATCTTCTGAAGAGCGAACTCTTTAACTAGCCTCCTCCTCTCACGTCCACCCGGAACCTCGTTACCGAATTCATCGACTTTGTTGTATTCCGGAGGTAGAATGAAATGTTCCATAAGCTTTCTCCAGCAATCCTTTTTCGTTCTCTTGTCGACAAAACTGAAACCAAGACGTGCCTTCTTTGGCTCCTTCCATTCCTGGACGGTGATCGGGACGTTGTCTCTAACAACGACTCCGCATTGGTTGATAAACTTTGAGGTGTGCTGTAGGGGCTTGCCGGTTTCACTGACAAAATCAATGGCATATGTTTCTCCTGTTTTCATCGCCTTGGATTTGCCACGCTTTGTCGTACTCGATCCGGCCGAGGGCTAAAAAAAGAAAGAGAGTCGCGCGCGTTAATACATATGTATTCACATTTCAGTAAGTTTGTATCACGAGAGGCTCAATGTATATATATACCTCGCCGGAGGTGGTTGCTACTTGCAATTCGAGATCGTCGTTTGTTGACGGTTGACCTCCGTCGACAATGTCCGTTCCTTCACCTTCTTGATCATCGACAATGTCTGTTCCACCGTCAAGGTTCAGAAAAGAAGAGACTACATCCTCTTCTTGCTCATATTCTGAGCCCGGCACATAAGGAATCTCGTTGTTTATGATGCCCATTAAATAACGTTCAGCCTCCGGATCCCTAAGCGGCTCGGCTCTATCGTCCGCCATATGTCACTCCTGCATGTAGTAAAAATTAATTAAGTATAAAGGAATTAAAAAATAAGATTAAGGGGACATAGAGGAGGAGCAGCGACGGTTGAATGATTAAGAGCTATTAAAAAATAAAATTGATGTTTTTTTGGTCAAATTTATACAATTATTCCCAAATAAATTTCCTTTTCTTTTTCCTCTCTGCTCTCTCTTTCCTTTTCTTTTTCCTTTTCAGTTTTTTATTGAGCACTAATTTGCATAGAAGTTTTTGTTTGAGCACTGCCAAGTATTTTGTTTTTCCTTTTCTTTTTCCTCCGCCGCCGCTCAAATTTAATGATTTATACAATTATTCCCAAATAAATTTCCTTTTTTCCTTTTTTTCCTCTCTGCTCTCTCTTTCCTTTTCTTTTTCCTTTTCTTTTTCCTCTCTGCTCTCTCTTTCCTTTTCTTTTCCTTTTCTTTTCCTCTCTGCTCAAGTTTTTGTTTGAGGAGGACGGCAGGCGGCGGCGGGAGGCGGAGGACGGCAGGCAGGCGGCAGCGGGAGGCGGAGGACGGCAAGCAGGCGGCGGTGGGCGGCAGGCGGCGGCGGGAGGCGGAGGACGGCAGGCAGGCGGCGGCGGGAGGCGGAGGACGGCAGGCAGGCGGCGGCGGGCGGCGGAGGACGGCGCGCAGGGGCAGGGGCAGCGGTGGCGGCGGCGCGCAGGGCGGGCAGGGGCGGCGGCGGCAGTGCAGGGCAAGGGCGGCGGCGTAGGGCAGGGGAAGTGGGGGCAGAGCTCACTGGGGCGGCGGAGCTCAGTAGGGGCGTCGGCGTCGATCGGCGTCGGGGCAGGGCGTCGGCGTCGATCGGCGTCGGGGCAGTAGCCTGGCGGCGTCGGCGTCGATCGGCGTTAGGGCAGGGCGTCGGCGTCGAGAGGAGAATGGGAGGTGGGGGAAAATTTACTAAGTGCTGTATATATAGACAGAGCATTAGTCCCGGTTGGGGACACCAACCGCGACTAAAGGGTACCTTTAGTCACGGTTGGTGTCCCCAACCGGGACTAAAGGTTCTTTCGCGCCGCTTTCGTTCCCGCGCGGAAAGAGCCTTTAGTCACGGTTCGTGTCACGAACCGCGACTAAAGGTCCTTTTTCATATACTTTTCATTTTAAAATCTTAAAAATAGAAATAATATATCAAAAAATTCAAAAAAATAAAACTAATTCATTTTAAAATCTTAAAAATACAAATAATATATCAAAAATTCAAAAAAATAAAACTAATTCATTTTAAAATCTTAAAAATACAAATAATATATCAAAAAATTCAAAAAATAAAACTAATTCATTTTAAAATCTTAAAAATAGAAATAATATATCAAAAAATTCAGAAAAATAAAACTAATTCAATTGAAAATCTTAAAAATACAAATAATATATCAAAAAATTCAGAAAAATAAAACTAATTCATTTTAAAATCTTAAAAATAGAAATAATATATCAAAAAATCCAGAAAAATAAAACTAATTCATTTTAAAATCTTAAAAATACAAATAATATATCAAAAAATTCAGAAAAATAAAACTAATTCATTTTAAAATCTTAAAAATAGAAATAATATATCAAAAAATTCAAAAAAATAAAACTAATTCATTTGAAAATCTTAAAAATACAAATAATATATCAAAAAATTCAGAAAAATAAAACTAATTCATTTTAAATTTTTAAAAATAGAAATAATATATCAAAAAATTCAAAAAAATAAAACTAATTCATTTTAAAATCTTAAAAATACAAATAATATATAAAAAAACAGAAAAATAAAACTAATTCATTTTAAAAATTCAGACCGATTGTTTTGTTCTACATCCTCGATCCCTTGAAGGTTTGACAAAAGGTTTGATACATCATTCAGTTCATCCGGATTCGCCATCGTACGTTTTAATTCACATGATCCATTCAACAAAGTTTGGTACAATAAATTATTACACATCAATTCTTCCCTTGTGTCCCTGCTTGCTTACGATTGTGCCGTATCCATGGAGCATCCTCATCATTTAACTTAATGCTTGGGTCAGTGTTCACTTTGAAGGGCGGAATTTCACCAAACATATTATAATCTTCTGACATGTCTGTCTTGTCCTCCACTCCCACGATGTTTCTTTTCCCTGAAAGAACAATGTGGCGCTTTGGATCATCGCATGATGTACTGATCGTTTTCTTATCTTTCCGTTTCCTCGGTTTGCTACTCATGTCCTTCAAATAAAAAACCTGAGCGACATCTTTGGCAAGGACGAATGGTTCGTCAAGGTAACCAAGATTGTTGAAATCCACCATTGTCATTCCGTATTGCTCGTCCACCTTTACCCCACCTCCTGTTAGCTTGAACCATTTGCACCGGAACAAAGGGACCTTAAAGGAGGGTCCATAGTCAAGTTCCCATATCTCCTCTATGTAACCATAATATGTGACCTTTTGCCCATTCTCGGTTGCTGCATCAAAGCGGACACCACTGTTTTGGTTGGTGCTCTTTTTATCTTGGGCGATGGTGTAAAATGTATTCCCATTTATCTCGTACCCTTGGAAAGTCGTTATAGTCGAAGATGGTGTCTTGGCCAACATGTACAGCTGATCTCCAACATCATTGTCATTCATTAAATGTTTTCGCAACCAACTGCCGAAAGTCTCCATGTGGGCCTTTCTAATCCAGGATTCAGGCTTCCCCGGGTTGTCCGAGCGTAAAATATTCTTGTGTTGCTCGAAGTACGGAGCCACCAAGCTGGAATTTTGCAGAACTGTGTGGTGTGCTTCAGTCATAGAATGACCGTCCATACATATCGTTGATTTCCTTCCGATCGTGCCTTTTCCACTTAGTCTCCCCTCGTGCCGCGATTGAGGAATACCAATCGGCTTAAGGTCAGGAACATAGTCAATACAGAACTCAATTACCTCCTCATTTCCATAGCCCTTGACGATGCTTCCTTCTGGCCTAGCACGGTTACGAACATATTTCTTTAATACTCCCATGAACCTCTCAAAGGGGAACATATTGTGTAGAAATACAGGACCGAGAATGGAAATCTCTTCGACTAGGTGGAGCAGGAGGTGCGTCATAATATCGAAGAAGGATGGTGGGAACACCAACTCGAAACTGACAAGGCATTGGACCACATCGTTCTGTAACCGTGGTAGATCTTCTGGATTGATTACCTTCTGAGAGATTGCATTGAGGAATGCACATAGCTTCACAATGGCTACTCGAACATTTTCCGGTAGGAGCCCCCTCAAAGCAATCGGAAGCAATTGCGTCATAATCACGTGGCAGTCGTGAGACTTCAGGTTTAGGAACTTTTTGTCCGCCATGTTTATTATTCCCTTTATATTCGACGAGAAGCCAGACGGGACCTTCATACTGCTCAGGCATTCAAAAAAAATGACCTTCTCTTCTTTGGTAAGAGCGTAGCTGGCACGACCTTGAAACCATTCCGGATGCCGGTCATCTGGGTCTTTCAAAAGTTGCTGGTCCTGCCGTGCTTCCTTTGTATCATTTGTCTTCCCATACACGCCCAAGAAGCTTAGCAGGTTCACGCAAATATTCTTCGTAACATGCATCACGTCGATTGCAGAGCGGACATCTAGGACTTTCCAATATTCTAGCTCCCAAAATATAGATTTCTTCTTCCACATGGGTGCGTGCCCGTCAACTCCCCGCGGAACTGATTGTCCGCCAGGACCCTTTCCAAAGATGACTTTCAAATCCTTGACCATATCAAATATCTCAGCACCAGTACGTTCCGCAGGCTTCGGCCGGTGATCTGCCTTGCCGTTGAAATGCTTGCCTTTCTTTCTTACGTTATGATTTCGGGGAAGAAATCGACGATGACCCAGGTACACGTTCTTCTTACAATTACCCAAACGTACACTTTCAGTCTCATGTAAGCAGTGCGTGCATGCATTGTATCCCTTATTTGTCTGTCCCGAAAGGTTACTGAGAGCAGGCCAATCGTTGATGGTTACAAAAAGCAACGCTCGTAGGTCAAATTCCTCTTCTTTGTGCTCATCCCAGACACGTACACCAGGTCTGCCCCACAACTGTAAAAGTTCATCAACTAATGGCCTTAGGTACACATCGATGTCGTTCCCGGGTTGCTTTGGACCTTGGATGAGCACTGGCATCATAATGAACTTCCGCTTCATGCACAACCAAGGAGGAAGGTTGTAGATGCATAGAGTCACGGGCCAGGTGCTATGGCTGGAGCTCTGCTCGCCAAAAGGATTCATGCCATCAGTACTTAGACCAAATCTTATGTTCCTTGCGTCAGCTGCAAAATCTTTGAACACTCTGTCGATCTTTCTCCATTGCGTTCCATCAGCGGGGTGTCTCAACTCCCCGTCGGACTTACGGTCCTCTTTGTGCCATCGCAACGACTTGGCATGCTTTTTGTTCCTGAACAGACGTTTCAACCGTGGTATTATAGGAGCATACCACATCACCTTGGCGGGAACCCTCTTCCTGGGTTTCTCGCCCTCAACATCGTCACCAGGGTCATCGCCTCTGATCTTATAACGCAATGCAGTGCATACAGGGCATTCATTCAAATTCTCGTATTCACCGCGGTAGAGGATGCAGTCGTTAATGCATGCATGTATCTTCAGAACCTCTAAACCTAGAGGGCAGACAACCTTCTTTGCTTCGTACGTACTGGCGGGCAACTCGTTATTCTTCGGAAACATATTCTTCAACATTTTCAGCAAATTTTCAAATGATGAGTCAGCTACACCTTCCTGTGCCTTCCATTTTAGCAAATCCAGTGTGCAGCCCAGCTTTTTCAGACTATTATCGCATCCTGGGTACAACGACTTTTTGTGATCCTCTAACATGCGATCCAAATTCTCCCTCTCCTTGTCAGTTTCGCAGCGTCTCCGTGCATCAGCAATGGTCCGACCAAGATCATCAGCGGGCTCATCATGTGCCTCTTCTTCACCTTCACCTAACCCTTCCCCACCTTCAGCATCATCCTCCATGAAAGTATCACCGAAATGATCATGATAGTTGTCATCGATATCATCCCCTTCTTCATCTTCTTCCATTCTAACCCCTCTTTCTCCATGCTTGGTCCAACAATTATAGCTTCGCATGAAACCGTGCCGAAGCAGGTGCATGTGAACGTCTCTTGAGGAGGAGTAACCCTTCTGATTCTTACAGACAGCACATGGACAGATAATAAAACCTCGCTGCTTGTTCGCATTTGCCACTACGAGGAAATCTTTCAAACCCGTAGTGAACTCGCCGGAGAGTCGGGGACCGTACATCCATTGCCGATTCATCTGCATTATTATTATATAAAGTATATAATTAACCATCATGCATTTGTTAAACTAACTAGCTAGAAATAATACAAATTAAACAATGAACTACACACATGCATATTTTATCAATGACACATGAAAGGTTCAAGTTGCTAACCGCGATCGCGGAGGAAAAATAAATGAGAAAGCTCAAGTGTGGCTCGGACACTTCATATCATGTTTGTTTCATGCTCTCGGGCATTTCATCGAACACCTTGTGTGCATAGGAGGAACCAAAAGCAAACCCACCACCCCCCTTCTGAATTGTGGCTAAGTGAAGTGAGCTGAGTCCTATATATAGGGATGGGCCTTTAGTCCCGGTTGGCCTGGCCAACCGCAACTAAAGGCCTTCGGGCCAGCCTGAGGACCTTTAGTCCCGGTTGGCCAGGCCAACCGGGACTAAAGCCCCTCCCGTCCGCCAGCTGTCGACCGAGCGCGCTGGGCCCAGATAGTTGGTCGCGGGTCTCCTCCCGCGACTAAAGACCCCTTTGGTCACGGTTCGATTATTTTAGGGACTAATGGGGGCGTATGGAAGCCTCTTTTTCTACTAGTGTATCTATCTTGGAGGGTGGGGTACATGCTTTTGACAGTCACGTGCTCAAGTGTCTTCAACAAAAAGCAAATTATATGAAGAGAAAAGGCAGACCAGTCACAAAATGATGTTGTAATGGGTCTTTATCGGGTTGATCATCAATGTTTAAACAGTGCTTTGGCATGTTTTCGTTTCCAGCAGTACCAAAACTGGTGAGAGGTATGAACGATGATTTGATTTGTCGCCTTCATGGTAGGAAGACAATTACCAGAAAATGCTTTATTTTTGTAGATACGGGCAAATGGTGGGGTAGCTTATGCGGATGAAAATATATTGCTGTGTAGTGTGGAAATTTCACTGGCCTAGCTGCTTGTAACGTCTCTCCTGTCAAAATGGCCGGCCCTGTCCAATTCGTTTGATGATTTTCAGCTCTTCATCACTACATGGCTCTTCTCTTCCTGTCCAAACACCTTGGCGCCTCCACTTGCTGCTCGCCAGCGTCACTGTTCTTCTTGTCAACTTCAGCCTCGCCAAATACTCTCATGATGTCTTCCACATTCAGGCCACCACTCTCCCGCGTAATTCATACTCCATGTACTCCCCCCGTCTCATAATTCTTGTCGTGGTTAAGTTCTTTCGGTATGTACTACTCCCTCCGTTCCCAAATAAGTGTCTCAACTTTAAAAGCTACTCCGTATTTAGGGCTTGTTTGGTTCCAATAAGTCACCTGACTTATAAGTCAGGTGACTTAAAACCAGTGACTATAAGTCACGCCTGTTTGGTTGTCATCTGACTTATAAGTCACCTGACCACACCTTCCCACCTTGTTTTTTTATGTAAAGATGGTGGACCCACGCAAAAGGGGGTGACTTATAAGTTTTAAGTTGGGGTGGAGCAACTTATGACTTATAAGTTGGGGTGACTTATAAGTTGGGTCGGTTTGGCAAAATAAGTCATTTTTCCACTATTTGACTTATAAGTTGGTGACTTATTTGAAACCAAATAGGCCCTTATCAAACTGAAACTAACTTACAAAACAGATAAAGTCACCACGTCGACAAATCGCAAAGCGGACAAATGGCAACTCCATCATGCATGAGACTTGTCAACAAAGTCCGGCGACAATCGCCAACGATCAGCTAGCTATGTTCGCCTAGGTTCGACCACCTATGCATGATTTGATGGTAGTAATTAGCTGGTGTAGTTCGGAGGACGGGCCCAGAAGAGTGACGAAGCCTGTAGCTCGAACGCTCGACCGGCTAGGCCAGCCCACCAACCAGCACATCACTTGTGCTTCACATGATCCATACAACGTGGCCAATTAAAAAGCACAGATGATCGGCTAGCGAGCTATTATTCGAACTTGAGTGGAGCGAGGGAGACGCATGCATGCATGGGGCTGCTAGGGATCAGGACGTACACTCTGCTGGCTGTACCCTCGCACCCGCCGCCGGATCATGCATGGGCGCGTTATTCTCTCCTGCCACGGACGGTGGGCCATCGATGCCGCTTTCCCGTTCCATGTAACGGCCAGACCGTTTTGGTTTCTCATCCGTTTTGGTTTCCATGGTTTTGTCGGGTGATCAATGCCAGATAAGTAGGGGTGATATCTCCTGAGATACATAGACTTAAAATCTAGTGCGAGGCAAAGCTCGCGCGACTAGGGTTAGCATGCCCGCCGCCACACCAGTGGTCCTTGTCCAGGGACGGTGCCCGTGAGGACCTGTCGCTGGTGTTCTTCTCTCTACTGCGAGATCCTGGCCTTCAAGGTTCCAGGCCAACTGTAGATTTGTCTTTCTCTGTTCCATCAGCTTGATCCGAGGAACATGCCATGCAAGGTCTCACGCTACAGTGGCTCTCTGGACCATCACAGAGTGGATGAGGCGAAGTAGGGATGTGATGTGGTAATTCTTTTTTCATTGGTGGATTGTTCTAGTTTCTAAAGGTTTGTTCGTTTGGAGAAGAAGCAACGAAACTCTTTGCTTGGAACCGCCGGGGCCTTGGGAATAAGGAGGAAATTAAATACAGATCGATCAGAAGTTTGTGTGCCCGAGTAATGATAGAAAAGGAGGCTTGATGCTTTTCTGGAGAAGCGATGTAAAAGTTCAACGATTAGCTCTTCATCATATGTTCATCGGTGTTAGAATTGAGAAACGAATAATAGTGTTTGGCCCTTGACAGGGATGGACGATGAATTTCATTGCGAGAAAAACACCTGACATGGAACCGTATGAGACAACTACTCCATTGTCTTGATCTCCCGTGGATTTCTTTAGACGACCTTAATGAAATACAGTTCTTGCACGAGAAAGGAGGCGGGAATCCACGCCCATCTCATTATATGCAAGCCTTCCAGAGAGCTATCGATGATTGCGAGCTGCAAGACTTGGGGTTTATTGGGGACACCTTCACGTGGCATACAGGGCGAACTAGAGAGAGGTTGGATAGGGGACTTGTTAATGATGCTTGGAAGACACTCTTCCACAATGTGGCGTTGGAAAATATGGAGTACAACTATTCCTGATCATCGACCATTGTGTGCAAATATTGAATATTATAACCAATCCGAAGCACCAAACAATGGACCACAGAACACGTTTGAGGCAAAGTGGTTAAGCGAAGAGTGCTTTAATGCGACTGTGCGAGAGGCCTCGTCTAAGGTTGGGGCTGACCCTGGCGTCACATGTATCTATGAGAAGTTGAATAAGATGCACGCTGAATTCCATGGTTGTGATCAACGGGTGCTAAAGAAGCCAAGAAGTGAATCCTTAAGGCACAAAGAGACACGGAAAAGGTTATGTTAGGTGTGAATGAATCATGGAAATGATACAAAAAATTTACTTGCAGAATTGATTGAATACCTACTAGAGTTAGAAGAAATTCAAGTTATGCTAAAGAACCGTGTGACTGGCTTGAAAAGAGGTGACCGCGACACCAATTGTTTCGGGTCTTTGCGTCCGCTAAAAGAAAGAGGAACTTCGTTAAAAGATTGAAAGATGACAGTGAGAATTGGCTAGAAGGTATGGATGGATTAAACCCTCATATAAAAAACCATTATAATCATTTGTTCACGTGTGAATAGCGACATACATACCCCTCTATTCTATAAAAAGTACAACCCAAAGTTACAAAACAGATGAATAATTTTTTTCGATGTCATGTTATAATGAGGATGGTGTGAAAAATGTTGAATTTAGAATAGGGGAACTAAAGGCGCCTGACTGAGGAAAGAATAATAGTGTTTGGTGTTAGACCGCGAATTTAATTTTGAGAACAAGGACTTGACATGGAACCATAGCAGATAGCTGCACCAAATTCTTGATCTCCTATGGATATTGTTAGCCGAAATAAATGGAATATAGTTCTTGCACAAGATAGAAGGCGAGAATCCACGTCCATCTTAGTTTATGCAAGACTTCCATAGCGCTATCGATGACTGTGAGCCGCACGTCTTTGGGTTTATTAGGGACCCTTTCACATGGCATAGAGGGCGAAATAGAGAGAGATAGGAGATGGGACTTGTTAATGATGCGTGGATGACACTCTTCCCCAATGAAGCATAAAATATGGAGTATAACCATTCTGACCATCGGCCTTTGTGTGCAAATAGTGAATACTATAGTCAACCCGAAGTACGAAAGAATGGACAACAAAACATGTTTGAGACACGGTGGTTAAGGAAGAGAGCTTTAATGTGAATGTGCTAGAGGCCTGGTGTAAGGTTGGGATTGACCCGAGCGTGATAACCCACAAGTATAGGGGATCGCAACAGTTTTCGAGGGTTGAGTATTCAACCCAAATTTATAGATTCAACACAAGGGGAGCCAAAGAATATTTGAAGGTATTAGCAGCTGAGTTGTCAACTCAACCACACCTGGAGATTAATTATCTATAGTAAGTAATCAGTAGCACAGTAATATGATAGTTTTGATAGTAGTGACAGCAGCAATGGTAACAGTAACAGTGATAGCAGTAATTTTGTAGCAAGTGTAACAGTGATGATAGCAGTAGCAACTTAGCAGAAACAATATAAGATAAATTCGTAGGCATTGGATCGATGACTTGTTGGATGATATTCATCATGAGATAGTTATAACCTAGGGCGATACGGCACTAGCTCCAGTTCGTCAATATAATGTAGGCATGTATTCCGTAAATAGTCATACGTGCTTATGGAAAGAACTTGCATGACATCTTCTGTCCTACCCTCCCATGGCAGCGGGGTCCATACTGGAAACTAAGGGATATTAAGGCCTCCTTTTAATAGAGAACTGGAACAAAGCATTAACACATAGTGAATACATGAACTCCTCAAACTACGGTCATCACCGGGAGTGGTCCCGACTATTGTCACTCCGGGGTTGCCGGATCATAACATGTAGTAGGTGACTATAACTTGCAACATCGGATCTAAAACATGGATATAATTATGATAACATAAACGGTTTAGATCTGAGTTCATGGCACCCGGGCCCAAAGTGACAAGCATTAAGCATAGCAAAGTCATAGCAACATCAATCTTAGAACATAGTGGATACTAGGGATCAAGCCCTAACAAAACTAACTTGATTAGATGATGAATCTCATCCAACTCCTCACCGACCAGCGAGCCTACGAAGGAATTAATCACTCCCGGTGGGGAGCATCATGGAATTGGCGATGGGGAAGGGTTGGTGATGATGAAGAACGAAGATCCCCCTCCCCGGAGTCCCAAACGGACTCCAGATCTGGCCTCCTGATGAAGAACAGGAGGTGACGGCAGCTCCATCTTGTGGATCGCGATAATTCTTTCTCCCTGATTTTTTTTCTGAAAAAATAGGATTTCATAGCGTCGGTTTCAGGGTCTGCGGAGCCACCGGGTGGGGACAACCCATCTGAGGCGCGCCTGGTGAGGGGGGCGCGCCCTGGTGGGTTGTGCCCACCCAGGTGCCCCTCTTTGGTAGGTCTTGGCTCCAGAAATTCTTTTTTATTGTATAAAAATTCCTCGCAAAGTTTCGTTCCATTCCGAGAACTTTTATTTCTGCACAAAAACAACACCATGGTAGTTCTACTGAAAACAGCGTCAGTCCGGGGTTAGTTTCATTCAAATCATGCAAATTGGAGTAAAAACAAGAGGAAAAACGTGAGAAAAAGTAGATAGGTTGGAGACGTATTAGAGCGTCACATGTATCTATGAGAAGCTGGATAAGATGCACACTGAATTGCATGATTGGTATCGGCGGGTGCTAAAGAAGCCAAGGAATAGACTTCGCATGGCAAAATGACACCGAAAAGGGTTATGTATGGGCCGATGACTAAAGACAATGATGCAAAGAAAAAATAACTTGCAGAATTGTTTGAATACCTACTAGAGTTAGAAAATTCAAGTTATTCAAAGGTCTTGTGCAAGTTGGCTGAAAAGTGGTGACCGCGACACTGCTTTCTTTCAGGCATTTGCGTCCACAAGGTGAAAGAGGAACTGCCTTAAAAGGTTGAAAGATGGCAGCGGGAATTGGTTAGAAGGTACGGTTGGGTTAAACTCTCATACCCAAAACTATTTTACTCATTTGTTTACGTCCGAAGTGTAGCAAACAGAACCCTCTATTCTACAAAACATTTAATCCAAAGATACAAAACAGATGAATACTTTTTTATGGCACCTTATCATGAGGATGATGTGAAAAAGTTAAGTATTTAGTATAGGGCATCTAAAGGCGTCTGGTTGAGGAAAAGAACAATAGTGTTTGGCTTTTGACGAGGATGTACGGGGAATTCCTTGGGACAACAAGCACCTTACATGGAACCGTATGAGACCGCTAGTCCATTGTCTTGATCTCCCATGGATTTTGTTAGATGACCTTAACGAAATACAGTTCTTGCGCGAGAAAGAAGCCGGGAATCCATGCCCACATCAGTATATGCAAGCCTTCCAAAGCGTTATTGCTGATTGCGAGATACGCATCTTGGGGTTTATTGGGGACACCTTCACATCGCATAGAGGGCCAACTAGAGAGAGGTTGGATAGGGGGCTTGTTAATAATGCATGGAAGACACTCTTCCCCAATGCGCCGTTGGAAAATATGGAGTACCACCATTCTGATCATCGACCATTGTGTGTAAATATTGAATATTATAACCAACTCGTAGCACCAAACAATGGACAACAAAACCCGTTTGAAGCAAGGTGGTTAAGAGAAGAGAGCTTTAACACGACTGTGCGCGAGAGCCCTCATCTATGGTTGGGGCTGACCCTGGCGTCACATCTATCCATAAGATGTTGAATAAGATGCACGCTGAATTCCATGATTGTGATCAGCGGGTGCTAAAGAAGCCAAGAAGAGAATCCTTAAGGAACAAATAGACATGGAAAAGGTTATGTCTCGTGTCAATGAATCATGAAAATGGTGCCAAAAAATTACATGCAAAATTGATTGAATACCTACTAGTGTTAGAAGAAATTCAAGTTATGCTAAGGTCCCGTGTGACTTTCTTGAAAAGAGGTGACCGCGACACCGATTTGTTTTGGGCCTTTGCGTCTGCTAGAAGAAAGAGGAACTTTGCTACAAAATTTAAAGTTGAAGTGGGAATAAGTTAGATGGTATGGCTGGATTAAACCCTCATATAAAAAACTATTTCAATCATTTTTTACGTGTGAATAGCGACAAAAAGACCCCTCTATTCTATAAAAAGTACAACCCATAGTTACAAAATAGATGAATAATTTTTTTGATGGCATGTTATAATGAGGATGATGTGAAAAATGTTGTATTTAGTATAGGGGAACTAAAGGCGCCTGGTTGAGGAAAGAATAATAATGTTTGGCACTTGATAAGGATGTACGGGGAATTTCATTTTGAGAACAAGCACCTGACATGGAACCATATTAGATAGCTACACCAAATTCTTGATCTCCCATGAATTTTGTTAGGAGAAATTAATGAAATATAGTTCTTGCATGAGATAGAAGGCGAGAACCCCCGTCCATCTCAGTTTATGCAAGCCTTCCATAGCGCTATCGATGACTGTGAGCCACACGACTTAGGGTTTATTGGGGACCCCTTCACATGGCATAGAGGGTGAAATAGAGAGAGCTAGGACATGGGACTTGTTAACGATGCATGGACGACACTCTTCCCCAATGTGGTGTAAAATATGGAGTATAACCATTCTGACCATCGGCCTGTCTGTGCAAATAGTGAATACTATAACCAACCCGAAGCACCAAAGAATGGACAACAAAACTAGTTTAAAACACGGATAGCTAAGGGAAGAGAGCTTTAATGCGAATGTGCTAGAGGCCTGGTGTAAGGTTGGGGTTGACCCGAGCGTCACATGTATGTATGAGAAGATGAATAAGATGCAGGTTGAATTGCATGACCGGGATCCGCGGGTGCTAAAGAAACCAAGGAATAGACTCCTTAAGGCAAAAATAGACCGAAAAAGGTTATGTATGGGCCAATGAGTAAAGAAAAAGAAAAAAATAACTCGGAGAACTGATTGAATACCTACTCGAGTTAGAAAAAATTCAAGTTATTCGAAGGTCTCGTGCAACATGGTTGAAAAGTGGTGACCGCAGCACCACTTTCTTTCAGGCCTTTGCGTCTGCTAGAAGAAAGAGGAACTTTCTTAAAGGATTGAAATATGGAAGTGGGAATTGGTTAGAAGGTACGTGATATGTCTCCAATGTATCTATAATTTTTACTTGTTCTATGATGTTATATTATCATTCTTGAATGTTTTACAATCATTTTATAGCAACTTCATATCATTTTTGGGGACTAACCTATTGACATAGTGCCCAATGCTAGTTGCTGTTTTTGCTTGTTTTTTACTTCGCGGAAAATCAATACCAAACGGAGTCCAAATGCAGTGAATTTTTTTGGAGAATTCTTCCGGACCAGAGGACACAAGATGGACCAAAAGAATACCAGAGTGGTGCCCTGAGGGGGGCACAATCCACCTGGGCGCGCCTGGGGGCCCAGGCGTGCCCTGGTGGGTTATGCCCACCTCGGCGGCCTCCCGCATCACCTCTTCACCCTATAAATACCCCAATATTCCAAAAACCCTAGTGTCGGGGATATACCCCGCGGTGTAACCCGCCGGATGTATGACCCGGCTGGAGCGTGGGGACTCACTGGTGACCCTCCTGGAGCTTGGCGATTCACAGATAACCCGCCCGATCTTAGCGACTCATTAGTAACCCGGCGGGCGGGTCAGATGGACAACAAGGCCCAAAGCCCAGAAGGCCGGCTCACGTTATGATGGGCCGGCTTAAGAGGAAAGGGTTGATGAATATTTCCTTTACGAGGAAGCAAGACCCGGACTTGCATTCA
The DNA here is from genome assembly GCF_018294505.1 of Triticum aestivum. Taxonomy (NCBI): domain Eukaryota; kingdom Viridiplantae; phylum Streptophyta; class Magnoliopsida; order Poales; family Poaceae; genus Triticum; species Triticum aestivum. Next base: position 164,008,507 of record NC_057814.1, on the reverse strand, counting down.
ACTTGTAAGAGAAGATAGACTAGTCCTATTCCTACTAGGACTCCACATGTAACCCGCCCCTCTAACTTATATAAGGAGGGGCAGGGCTCCCCAAGAGGGACAAGCAAGAAGCAATAATCTCTAGGGCTAGACACAATTAGAGGAGAGCCGGCGTACCGGCGACTCCCTCATGAGCATAATGAGACCTAGCCACAAACAGCATATAGGGTTATTACCGGATGATGTTTCCCGGGGCCCGAAGCTGTCTAAACCCTTGTCTTGTGTTGCGTCTCTCGATTCCGATCAACCCCTCTCAAGCTACTACATAGATGCGCTGGCCTCACGACTAAGTCCTCACACTAGGACATCTGCCGTGACAATTCCACGACACCTAGGTAGTCGACGAAACACAATTCCAGCCGCCGCAAGTTCAAGAACCACGAGATCCAATCTAGACACCATCACGGAGGGGTTCATCATCCTTATCGGTGCCTCTCTGATGATGCGTGAGTAGTTCATTGTAGACCTACGGGTCCGTAGGCAGTAGCTAGATGGCTTCATCTCTCTCTTTTGATTCTCAATACAATGGTCTTTTGGAGATCTATTTGATGTAACTCTTTTTGCGGTGTGTTTGTTGGGATCCGATGGAAATTGAGTTTATGATCAGATCTATATCCATGAAAGTTATTTGTGTTCTCTGATCTCTTTTATGCATGATTACTTATAGCCTCGTATTTCTTTTTAGAATCTTTGGTTTAGTTAGGCCAACTAGATCGATTTTTTTTGCCATGGGAAGAGGTGCTTTGTGATGGGTTCGATCGTGCGGTGTTCTTTCCAAGTGACAGAAGGGGCAGCAAGACACGTATTGATCGTTTCTATTAAGGATAACCAGATGGGGTCTATTCCTACATGAATAGATCTTATCTACATCATGTCATCGTTCTTATTGCATTACTCCGTTTCTCCATGAACTTAATACACTAGATGCATGCTGGATAGCGGCGATGTGTGGAGTAATAGTTATAGATGCAGCCAGGAGTCGGTCTACTAATCTTGGACGTGATGCCTATATATTGATCATTGCCTGGATATCGTCATAATTATTTGAATTTCTATCAATTGCCCAACAATAATTTGTTTACCCACCATGTGCTATTTCTTGAGAGAAGTCACTGGTGAAATCTACGGGCCCCGGGTCTATTCTTCATCATATTTGCTTTCCGATCTATTATTTCCCACTTTTATTTTCAGATCTATTATTCCAAAAACCCAAAAAATACCTTGTTGCACTTTTTATTTGCATCTTTTATTTCGCATTTTATCGAGATCTATTTATCCAATCTACCACAAATTTATCTATCTTTTTACCCGTAGAGGGATTAACAACCCCTCCTAATCGCCGTGTTACAAGTATTTGTTCTTTGTGTGCAGGTACCGTTTACATAGTGTTGCTTGGTTCTCCTACTGGATTGATACCTTGGTTTCATAACTGAGGGAAATACCTACTGTAGCTGTGCTGCATCATCCCTTCCTCTTTGGGGAAATACCAACGTAGTTCAAGTGACATCAAAAGGAATTTCTGGCGCCGTTGCTGGGAGACATCATCAACATCTATCAGGTTCCTAATCACAAATCTCATCTCCTTGCAATTTACATTATTTGCCACTTGCCTCTCGTTTTCATCTCCCCACTTCACAAAATTTTGCCGTTTTATTCGCCCTCTTTTTCGTTCGTCATTTTCTCGTCACATCTGTTTTTGTGTGCAATCTTATTTGCGTAGTCATGATGCCTCCAAGAAAATATTATGATGTTCCTTACCCCAATATTTTGCTTGAAATTAAGAAAAGTACTAAGGAATATATGACTACACAATTTGAGCACAATAAATATTTTACTGAAGAACTTGAGGAACACTTTGTTGTGCTAGATGCTATAACAAAACAACTCGATGATATTAGTAGAGAAGTTTGTAATCTCCAATCTAAGTACTTTTGCTGAAAATTTGTTAGGCAAAATATCCGATGCACAAGCTACCCTAGTAAATCAAATGGCCGCTAAACCAATCTCGTTAGAAGATAAAAAAGATGAAGGTCTTAAAGTGATCGATGCTTCTTCTATTGATTCTTTGTTTAGTAAAATTAAAATTTATGATAAAGAGACTGAAAAAGAGTAAACTTTAGTTAGAAGGCGTCCCGATAATTTGAAATAAGTTCATGAAAAAAGTTCATGAAATTCGAAAATATGTTAATCAATTTTTTAAAAGTTCACAAATTTGAAAAAAGTTCATCGATTTTAAAAACAGATCACAAATTTGAGAAAAAAGTTCATCAAAATTCTTTAAAAAATCATCAATTTAAATAAAATTTCAGGTATATGCAAACAATTGATCGAACCAAGAAGAAGAGAAAAGGAAAAACAAAGAACAAAACAAAACAAAGCCCTAAAAAAACAAAGAACAAAAAAGAAAAAAGGAAGAAGAAAGAATAAAAGAAGGAAAAAGTTCAATCTTACCAGATCAAGCTGCGTAACTAGATGAATGAGGTCGCTGGTTCGAATCACAATCAACGCGCTTTTTTTTGCGGATTAAAACACATAATAAGAAACACACTAGCTGGACTGGCCCAGCGTGGGAGCGCTTCACGCGCCTGTTTGCGTAAACACTAGTAACGGGCGCATGAAACGCCAAATAGGGTCTGCCTATTTCCGCCGCCTTAAGCGCCGAACAGGAATTGCCTTTGCCTAGCTACAGGCCTAAAAAAACATTCCTGGAAAAAGAAATCGCCTATATGGCTGGCGCTACATACAGGTTTGAATTTTTTTTTTCCTTTTTGATTTCCTCGTTCAAGTATATTTCCAAAAACTCAAAAACTGTCCACGGGTTCAAAAGTTATTCAAGAGTTCAAAAAATGGTTCGTGACTTTGAAAACATGTTCACATATTCCAAAAAAAAATTATGGATTTGAAAAAGCATACACGAATTCAAACAAAGGTCATGACTTCAAATAATGTTTATGAATTCAAAAAGCAGGTCATGAATTTGGAAAAACATTCATGAATTCAAAAAATGTTCATGGATTTGAAAAACTCATGAATTAAAATTTTCTTCATGAATCAAAAAAGTGTTCATGAATTTAGAAATCTTTGCGAATTCAAAAAACTTTTCATGAATTTAAAAATGTTCATGAATTCAGAAAAATGTTCATGAATTCAATAATTATTTACGAATTTGTAAAAGTGTTCAGAGCTTCCAAAATTGTTCACGGTTTTTAAGTATAGTTTGCCCAAAACAAAATTGCCCCATACTCGGCTGGTCTGAGTTCTCTCGCTAGCCCGTTCATTTCAAAAAAAAATCACTCGGCCTTTGCGGATGCCACTCTACTTTCTCAGATAAAAAAAATAGATACGTCTTTTATAGGTTAAAAAATCCATACATTAAAAATGTGAAATAATCATGAATTGTACAAAATGTGCATAGAATTTGAAAAAATCACAAAATAAACAAATTCACGATCCTCTCCTTCCTCGGGTGCATCTTCCCCTTCTTCCTCGAGTGATGATTTCAGCTCTGATTTTATGCATTCGGCGGAGGTTGATCTCTCGCGCCGTGCATGTCAAGTTTTCTCACAACGCGTCTCTAACCTCCATCTTCGGAGGCCCCTTCAAGGGTCCCTGGCGCTGGAGAGGGGTTGCTGGACTCGGCCCCGTTCTTAGATCATGTGCGATGCTCTCTGTTGTTGTTGGGAGCTTTTGGTGTTGCTTCTCCTACAACTTGAGTGTTGGTTGCCGACACATATGCTTCATTGTTTGTCATGGCGTCAACATAATATCTACCGGCGCCATCCTTACCGCGGTGGTAGCTCCATAGTCCGCGAGCCCGGAGGGGTTGCTAGTGTAGCCGGAGACTGGCTACACTAGCAGGGCATTGGCGGTGGCACTGCCTAGGTAGTGGTAGCCGGAGCACCTGCTTGTCATTGACAAACCTCCTCCAGTCAGTGTTGGTGTCGAGAATGCTGCGGAAGTTGTTCAGAAGCCCGAAGCAACTTTTGCTTGCATGACCAACACGTGGATCACCCATCGGTGGCGGTGGTGCACGTCTTCTTTCGGGATTTATTTGTAATCTTTTTCTTCAGCATGGTTATTTCCGTTCTTAGGGTTTGTCATGATCCTAATATGTAATATGAGCTTAAATGGTATTCAGGGAAAGCCATCATTTGGAAGGTCCAAGTTTGCAAAAAAAAGCAACGTGTTTGATCATACCTCATCCATTTCTATCTGGCTAGTGAGCCGGCGCCATGACAGACCCGGTCACAAGCCACAACAAAAGTAAGCATCTACAACCGTAACTGCCTAATCTGAATCCCTATACGTTCATGGATAGTGACCGGCCGGGCCTTAACTTTTGCCGTTTGGAACTATAAACTCTAATTTTAAAACATCAAATACATGCAAATACATGCACATCGATCATTTTGGTCAAACATAGTTTAGTGCACATAAATACAAAATTTCAGGCCTGGCAAGGCTTGGGGTTTCCAGTGTGGATGTAACATCTGTGTTGGGCTGGTAGGGTTGGGGGTTTAGTTTCACCTCGCCGCGCAAGGAGCGACGCAACCGGTTTACATAGCCGCGTCATCCAAAAACGGTAAACTTCTATCTCACTCTAAATAGGAACGTCAATGCACCCTTTATGAATTATATGAACTGTCACCATATCCTTTGAACAGAGACTCATAGTGATAGTTCATACCTTTTACAAAGCAAGCATTGATGACCCTACTTTTTTAAATTAAAAATCATTTTCTCACTTACCCTTTGCTCTGTTTTGAATATTTTTTACTGCAAATGAGAACCATTTGCATACGTGTTCCCACAGCCATCATTCCACGACATGGCAAGCAAGAAAGGGGGCAGATATGAGCAAATTGACGTGGGCCCTAACGGTCAGTCCGACGTGGTGGGCATGCATGTCCAGGCGTCCCATATCCTCTCAGATTGGACTGGATATAGAGAGTGCCGGACGGTTCAGACGGTTGCGGAGAGCCTGGTTGTTTTTCGTTTGGAGCGGATATGTAGGATCTGGTTGTAGATGCTCTAACCAGTCCACCTGCCAACCTCACCGTAGCCAGGACGGCAACCCATCTAATCCCCCGGGTATGCACCGCCATTAGCGTCAGATCACAGGCCATAAGTTGGTGTGGGACATCACGGACTCCTGTTGGATGATCATCAAGCAGCCACAACTTAACAAAGTGGATGAGAATTTGCTAATTAATCTCGTTGGCAGGGACCGAGGCGGTCGCTAGCTAGGCTAGCTTCTAAAGCTGCTGGTTCCTTTCCGGCAGACCAAGCAAGTAGCGTGTCCTTGGACACGTACGCCACATAAGTTGGGTGGTGGATCATCCCTTTCATCGATCCTCAGGTGGATTCGCTAAACGTACTACACTAGACTCCCTCCGTTCCTAAATACTCCCTTTGTCCCGAAATACTTGTCGGATAGATGAATAAAATTGGATGCATCTATCTATAACTAAAATATATCTAGATTCATCCATTTTTTTGACAAGTATTTTTGGACGGAGAGAGTATAAGTCTTTTTAGTGATTTCAAATGAACAATCACATACGGATTCATTCATTTTACTCTATATGTAGTCACTTATTGAAATCTCTATGAAGACCTATATTTAAAAACGGAGGAAGTATATTGCATGTGCTCGAGACGGAGACTTCAATTCAATGCGATTGACCGCGCCGCATCACGACTCTCTAGCTACTCCTATCTCTAGCGATCGTGTGCGGTTCTCCTTCATCTCTTAGCTACTCCCTCCGTCCCATAATATAAAAATGTAGTGTCAAAAACGTTCTTATATTATAAGACGGAAGGAGTAACACTGTGGTGAACTATCTATCCCCTTCATCGTTCCTTTCAGTATACCATCTCTACCGATTGTATGGACAGCTTCCGGATTCTTCTCCTCCAGCACTTGGCTAACACTTTGCAATAAATGTTGTGTGCATCTTACTCCCTCGGTAAATAAATATAAAAATGTTTAGATCACTACGTACCACGAAAAGCTATCCAGACGGGACGTTTGTTGAACTTATGTGAGCGCGTAAACCCGTAAGGGATTGTTTATATGGCACCTGCACTGCATAAGCCCCGCCAATCAAAAGATGGAAAAGTTTGTGCGAGTGTTAATTCAGGGTTTTTCAATAACTTAGCAAAACCTGCACGCATAGGTTGCACTACTAATATTTGAAAGCAAAATGAATACCGACACGTCTTCATGCCAATAATATGAAATATATTGTGCCTCATATTGACTTGCTAAAAAAAAATCTCGAATACGCACGAGTGTGCGTACTATATTATATAGAAGGAATCGGGATAAAGAGCCCGTCCACGTTAGCATTACAGATTACATATATACACTGCACACTAACTCTACTTCCACCCTCCAGCTAGTCTCAAAAACTATCTACTCTTCGCTGCCCACTCCTCCACCTCTGCAAAGAAGGCGTCCATGTCTCCTCGTAGTATGCCGGCCTTCTTCCATACACGGCCCTCTCTTACGACTGCATGGATAATCCTGTTCTTTGAAGGTGTAGCTCCGTCGAAGACAATCGAGTTGCGGTGCTTCCATATTTGCCATAGTCCTAGGATGATGATTGCATTTGCATCCCTCCCGGCCTTTCCTCTTCCTCTCTTGTCTTGGCACCATGCACCGAGGCTTTCATTCACAGTAGGTATCCATTCCGGTCTGCGTAGGGGATGACAGATCGCGGTCCACACTTCCCGCGCGACGACACACTGGAGCAAAATGTGGTTTATGCTCTCCTCTTCTTGGTTGCACATTGGGCAGCAATCCTGATGATCGAGCCCTCGTCTTGCCAGCCGATCGGACGTCCAGCACCTATCCTCGATTGCCAGCCATGTGAAGAAGCGGCAGGGCGCCGGTGCTCTAGATTTCCAAGTGAATTCGGCCGTGGGGACGACCTGCCTGCCCCAGAATTTGGCTGCATAGGCAGTCCTTGCTGAATAGCATCCGCTTGCTTCCCATGACCAAGTGATGGTATCATGTTGCGCTGGGTCAAGTTGAAGTTCTTGGATCATGTTCCATAGCTGTAGATATTCCCTTAGCGAGTCAGTTGATACCTCCGGGCTTACTTGGGCGACCCAACCGTCATTCAGTAGGGCCTGGGCTACGGTGCATGTGTTCCTCGTTTTCTTCCCGACTCGGCCGTAGGTCAAGGGTGCAATCTCCACGATCCGGTGTCCTTCGAGCCATCTATCTTCCCAAAAGAGTGTTGTATTTCCGTCGCCGAGAACCCAGCGAGCAGCCGCGTTGAAGAGTTGTCTTGAAGCTTTTGGTACTGTGATGTCAAATTCTGCCCATGGTCGCGATGTGTCTGATCTCTGTAACCAAGGCCACCTGGCCTGCACAGCTTTGTTCATCCACCCTAGGTTGGGTATGCCTAATCCACCCGCCCATTTGGGGGCACACACAGCCTCCCAAGCGATTGCGCAGTTTCCGCCAGACGAGCTTGACTCAGCGCACCATAAGAAGCTGCGGCATATTCTGTTCATTGCTGAAATTGTCTTCTGTGGGAGGTCGAGCGCCATCATCGCGTGCAGCGGAATTGCACAGAGTACAGATTGAACAAGAAGCATTCTTCCACTCTTTGGCATCCTTGCTGCTTTCCATTTTGGCAATGCCGTTGCTAGTTGGTCCACAAGGCCTGATAGCTGTACATGTGACTGTTTTCTCAGGGTGAGCGGCAGACCAAGGTATTTGCATGGGAAGGCACCTCTCGGGCATCCAAGTGCTCTCTCCACTGATTCCATGATCTCGTCAGAGCATCGTATAGGGTAGACCGCGCTCTTGGCAAGGTTGACGCGGAGGCCCGATGCCTCCCCAAACAGGGTAAGAATTGATGCACACATGTTCATATCCCGCTCATTGGGCTTGAGGAAGATCATTACGTCGTCGGCAAACATTGAGAGACGGTGGTGTAGCCCTGTTCTTGCAAGCGGCTGAAGCAGTCCCTTTGCAGTCGCAAGCTCGAACATGCGGTGCAAGGGTTCCATGATAAGAATGAACAGCATTGGGGATAGTGGGGCACCTTGCCTCAAGCCCACGGTGTTGTAGATTGGCCGTCCCGGTGTACTGTTGACCATGATCCTTGTTGATGCACTTGCCAGCATTCCACAAATCCACGTGATCCAACGTCCCCCAAATCCAGCCTTGCGTAGCACTTCTAGGAGGAAGGGCCATTGCACTGAGTCGAAAGCCTTTGATATGTCAAGCTTGAGCATAATGGCTGGGTCTCGTAGGGCGTGAAGCTTACGTGCCGTGCATTGGACGAGCATGAAGTTGTCGTGAATGGATCGCCCTCGCACGAAGGCGCTCTGGTGTTTTCCCACTAGTAACGGAAGGTCCACTGCAAGCCTTGAAGCTAGTGTCTTGTCAAAGATCTTTATCGCGCCATGGACCAGGCTCACTGGCCGAAAGTCGCGTATGTCCACTGCTCCATCCTTCTTAGGAAGTAGTGCCACAATTGCCTTGTTGATGGCGTGCAGGCCCCTCATGTCGCCATGGTGGAAAGTATGCAGTGCCTTCATGAGGTCGTCCTTGATTATAGGCCAGCAGAATGCAAAGAACCGTCCCGTGAAGCCATCCGGACCCGGTGCCTTATCCATGGGCATGGTCTTCACAATCTTCTCCACTTCCTCCTCGGTGAAAGGCTGATCAAGATGCGTCAAATCCATGGTCGGTAGATCAAGAAGGCTGAGATCTATGGTGTGTGCTCTGCCCAGTGCGCCGGCAAACACATTTGTGTAGTAGTCGTCCACTTCATTTGCGATCTCATCATGCGTGCTTGCGGTGGTGTCCCCATTTCTGATCGTTGTGATCATGTTGCGCCTTTGCCGGTGACAAGCGTGTTGGTGGAAGAAGCTAGTGTTTGCATCCCCCTCCCGGAGTGAGAGAATTCTTGATCTTTGTCGCGCAATTGTTCGTTCCAAGGAGCATAGACCAAGTAGCTTCAGTTTCAACATGCGCCGTAGATCTCGTTCTTGTGGCGAGAGTGTTTTTGCGTCCATTGCTGCATCCAGGCGAGCGATTACCTCCATGGCAATGCCAATTTGCAGTTTAACGTTGCCTATCCAACGGTCGCTCCACTTCTTCAGGCCCTTTGCCGTGGCTCGCAGCTTGAGATCAAGGGTAACATAGGGGCTTTCTTCTCTGGGCACAGAGTTCCACAACTCCTCCACCTTTTGCATGAATCCCTCGGCTCTTGTCCAGAAAGCCTCAAACTTGAAGCGCTTGCCCATGTGCAGCTCGGCCTCTAGGTCCAGCAGCAATGGACAGTGGTCAGAGATTGAGGAGCCCAGTGCTGTGAGCTGACAGGTCGGGTAAAGCTCCTCCCAAGTTGCCGTGGTGAAGACACGGTCAATCTTCTCCATTGTCGTTTGTGTCCGTTCATTTGACCAAGTGTATCTCCGCCCGTTCAAATAAACCTCTTTGAGTTCGAGGTTATTAAGCTTTGCACGGAACCGCGCCATCATTCGTCTGTTCACAAGTGCGTTGTTTTTGTCCTCCGGGTTAACCAATAGGTTGAAATCCCCCATCACAGTCCATGGTCCGGCTATCAGCTCGCGAATGTCCACCAATTCTTGCATGAATTCCACTTTGTCTTGATCTTGCTGTGGGCCGTATACTCCTGTCATCCACCATTGTGAGCCACCAATGTGCGTGACTAGCGCGGTGAGCGCATTCGTCGTGTAGTGCGGGTTGGAAAGTTTCACCACGGTAGCATCCCAAGCAAGGAGAATGCCGCCCCTCGTTCCTCAGCGCGGGCAGGTAGTAGAAGCTCTCGAGTTTATTCCCAAGACAGTGGGCGACCACCTCTGTCGTTACAAGTTCCATTTTTGTCTCCTGGAGACACACAATGCTCGGCGCAACCGAGCTAACCACCTGATAGATTGCACTTCGACGCGCCGGGCTATTAAGGCCCCTCACATTCCACACTAGGGTTTTGAAAGGTGATGCATTCATTTTGCTAGCCTACTAAGTAAACCACCTTGACCGGCCTTAAAGCCGGTCCTCCACGGCTTCCTCCGTGCCTCCGAGTGGCAAGGCAGAGGTCTCCCATCCGAACAAGGCGAGGATTGCCTTGATATGGCCATCGGAGAGTGGCTGGTCGAAGAGTTTCGCATATGCTTGGAGCGCGTCGTCGGTGATGATTTCCGCTTCGTTTGCTAGACATAGCTTTCGGATTAGCACCCCCTGTTGCTTCGATGCTGGCGAGCCGCGCCCAACGCCCCTGGCTATTCTGGCACTCCTCCGTGGGTTGGGGACCGGCACCCTCTTCTGCTTTGTACGCCTCTGTGCCACGGCATGGACCTTAACTGGTGGGGTTTGCAGTACTGGGGACAAACCCTTCGTCAGCTCTGCACAAAAAACGTCCACTGGATTCGTACGTGGTGGTAACGTGCATGGGCTGCATGGTCCGCCCGGCGATCCACTAATCCTGGGCGGACAAGTGGGGGTGCCTCGTTCGGTGGAGAGAGAGACACAGAACATGCTCCCCACCGGCCCACAGTGCGGGGAATCCTCGCCCGTGTTAACTCATGTGCATCCACTGCATGGGAGCGCGTCCTCGAAAATCGCGTCCACCCAATCCTCCTCACGCACCATTCTGTCCTGGTCCGGAGGCAGCACATGGTCGCTGGTTATCCCTGGGCTGGCACTTGTGTGGCCCACCCCAGCTTTGGTGCCCGCGCCCATACTCAGCGCGCATTGAATGGACCCCACCTGAATCCTCCCGTTGTCTTGACCTGTAGCCACGCACGCCTCGGTCCGCATCGGATCCTCCACCGCAAGCCCGTTGGTCAAAAGAACTGCATGGCTGGTGTTGCATGGCCCGCTCTGCTTCCATCTGCTTAGACAGACTGATGGTGGGGAGCTCAGGATATCCTCCGGATTCCATTTGTCCGCCTCGGATGCCTTCTCATTTGAACCACAGGACGAGGCCGGTCTGGTCTCTGGCGCGCGCGTGCCCACAACGCTATGCGCAGGATGCGCAGGTGGCAAAGCAGGGCGGTGAGGGGCCACTGGCGCACTTTTGACGGAAGCCGCTGCGTCAGAGGGCCCATCGTCGCTGCCGCCCTCGCTGATGCATGTTAGGCGCGCGAATCCACCTCCACGCCCAGGGGCATCGCCCCTCGGCTCCCGCGCCGGCGCTGGCTCCGGCGCTGCCGTGGATCCATGCGTCTCGCCGGATGCGCCCAACCCCGGCTCCGAAGAGCCTCCACCTTGGTGTTGCTCGTGTTCCTCATCATTCGACGGCGGGGAAGGCGGTGGCGGAGGTGGCGGCGGAGGATGGGTCGCGCCCCTCGCTCTGGATTCGTCCCTGATCGGCGGGGCCATCTTGATGATCTGGACCGGGTACCATAGCGCCTCCGGTGCCCCTTCGGCGAGCACGGCGTCGTTGTTTCCACCCATTCCCGGCTCCGGCACATATAGCATGCGGCGGGCCGGAATTCTTGAAGGATCAGCCGTCTTGAGCCAGACCTGAAAGCCCGACATGTCGTATCTCCTGGACGTGCGCTCCGCCACTTGAACGACGAACCCGAGGCCGCGTAGGATGGTCTCCGCAGTCCGGCGCGTCCATGCATGCGCCGGCACACCCACCAGCTTGAGCGGCACCAGGTACGGCAAGTTTGCTCCAGTTGCCTGAGCTTGCCGCGTCCACGCCCGCAGAGCCAAGGAGAAGCCTTGGCCTGAAGCTCTACCACGATCCACCATTAGCTGCCGAATCATCTGATGCTCGCACAGGACAAGGAAATCCTCGGGGTGAAACGGACGGATGGACATGTCTCTTGGCCCGATGCCGAACTCGGCATGCAGCGCCTCAGCCGCCGCGGCCAGATCGACGCGCGGCCTTGTACCCGTGATGGTCACCACGACCGCGCGGGAGAGCTCCGCCTCCATGCGTCGCAAGTCTTCCGAATCCTCCATGCGTCACAAGTCTTCCGAATCCTCCAGATAGCAGCACTCCACCTCCAGATGATCACCACGACTTGCTAAAAAATACTCCGGAGAAGGCTGTGTGCATCACTCGATGCAGCGGCCGAGGGATGTCCCCTCTTTTCGAAAAGTAAAAAAGGAAAAAAGAAAAAATACTCCAGAGTTATAAAAGGCCAGTTAATGAACGAATGAGAGAGAGAGAGAGATTATTAAACAGGAGGTTAATATTAGCATGGTTAAGCCTATGGAGGTTAGTGGATATGTCCGTCCTTGAAGAGTTTATAAATTGCTTGTATTGTTGAGTATCATATACCAGTATCATTGCATATGATACTACATCCATAATACATACTACTCTCTCTGGTCTTTTTTACTCCGCTTATAAGATTTGTCGGAAGTCAAACTTTGTCAAGTTTGACCATGTTTATATAAAAAATATCAACATATACAATTCTAAAGTTATAAGTATGCAAACTAAATTCATGACGCATCTTATGATATTGATTTTGTATTGTGAATGTTATTTTTCCCTATAAAGTTGGTCAAATTTACGAAGTTCGACTTCATACAAATCTTCTATGCGGAGTAAAAAGGATCGGAGGGTATCATATGTTAGTAATCTTAGATGACCTCATTTATTGTTTTGCATGACACATACTAGTGCATCATTTTTTATGATATGATATCATGATATGCCTACCATACCCTCCTATTGGAGGTCTTAAAGTTTGCCGCCCAGCAACCATGGTTGTGGCTGAGAACCGATGGTACTGGGACTCCTCTCGCTCCTGTCGGCCTCAAACTATTCCCCTAGAGACCGTTACCCCTGGTCGAGAGGTAGGTGGGATCGACCGACTAGGAGGTGGAGAGAGCACACACAGGGGAGTGGCGACTGGGAGGTGGAGGGGACTGGCGATTGCGGAGAGGGGATTGAGTGGCCATCATCGTTGTTGACATATAAATGTATTGCCTAGTCTCTTTTATTAGATCGGTCTTTTGGTTGCATTGGTTAGAGCATGCACTTCTACATGGTATCGGAGCCAAGAGGTCTTGAGTTCAAGACCCGGCCGACGCAACTAAATTACAGCCCACTTTCAGTCCATCACTAGTAGGAAAAGGGGCTTTTACCCCGGTTTGTAATTTTGTCCCGGTTTTCGAACCGGGACTAAACGGTCGTTACTAAAGCCCTAACCCTTTAGTCCCGGTTCTTACACGAACCGGGACAGAAGGTCCTCCACGTGGCCGCTACTGCCAGCCCAGGCAGGGGGGCCTATGGTCCCGGTTGGTGCCACCAACCGGGACCAATAGGCAGGGCCTTTTGTCCCGGTTGGTGTCACCAACCGGGACCAATAGGCATCCACGCGTCAGCATTTCAGGGGCTGGGGTTTTTTTTAAGGGGGGGGTTGGGGGTTAATTTAGGTGTTTCATATATTGTGTTAGCTAGCTAATTAATAGAGAGAAGTGTCCTCTCTTATCTCCGTGCTTGGTCGACGCTACATACTATATACGTATGGAGAGGACTAGACACGCTAGCTAGTAATCAAATGAAGGAAACAGAAGATCGTCATGAACATATGCATACAGAGAGAAGTGATATCGACCACCTCTCCTTCTCCGAGAGATTGGTCGAACAACAAGTTCTCGTATATCTATCCGACACTACTGGCTACATATATACAATAATTATCTCTTACAATACAATCTCCTAATTAAATTGTAAGAACACAGATTCCACATAGTATTCTCCGTTTTCAGCCATCACCTGGTCAAGGAAGAATGCCGCCAATTCCTCTTGAATTGCTCGCATACGATCTGGTGCTAGGAGTTCATCCCGCTTCCGAAACATCTAATTTGAAGAAGGGGGTCAATACATATATATATGAATAAATGAAACTCAACACAAATGATGGTAATAAAATAAAATTATGAATATTATTGCTTACGCACTTCATATTGTTCGTCAGAGTAGCCCCGCTCACAGGTCGTGTAGCGGATGGACTCGCAAACGTAGTATCCACAGTAATTATTCCCGCGTTCCTGCCACAACCACTTTACAAGAAATAGAGGTCAATCAAACTGATAAGCAAGCATGCTAAATGGTATTGATGAAACTAGCGCTTGAATCACTAGGAGATGCGCGGAACATGCTACTATAGTACTTACTTTCGGGTGTTTAAATTGCAGCTTCTTCGGCAGTCCCGGAGCTTTTGTGGTGAATTTTCTCCAAACCCTGCCAGACAAAGAAAACAATTACTTGATATCAGGAAATGAACAAAGTTGCTGATATGGTGGATAATGATCGATTTAACTTACTTCTCGAGCATTTGAGTCATGTTCGCATAGTCCTGGGGATCTTTTCGTCTCGAGTCTAAGACGGTTACTACTCCCTGCTCAAGCTTAATCTCTAGGAGAATATAGTGGAAGCTGCGCATGCATGCATAAGTCATCAATTACATTACCATAACCTGGACTAATAAGGGAAACCGAATATGCACAAGACAGTAACACTCACTTGAAGTTGTAAGGAAAGAGTATTATATCTTTGTTTTGATTTAATACCAACGATCGTAGCAAGTTGGCCTCGGCTTCTTTGGGCATGTTTTTCAACCGTATATGCATCTATGAGATTTGTGTTAATGAACCCAATATCACCGATTTGTCTTTTCTTCAATTCGGCGATCTTCAATCTGCATAATATAGTGAGGATAATTATAAATACATGCAATGAAAGAGCTGACCTATATAGAGAGACTTAATGACAGAAGTAGTACTACTTACAGACAGTAGCAAGTGATCGTTGTTTTATCGAGGGCCTTTTGATTGTAAAACTGGAAGAAATCCTCAAATGGAACATTCAGCAGTTCAATTCCAACGAGGTCATGCTCCGGTTTAACTCTCAGCGTCAAAGTATTCATCCCATCAGACTCTCTGCAGGTTTTCATGTACCAATCATGTAATCTTCGCATCATCGTTGTTAGAGATCTTTCATCTTTGACGAGAGGCTTCCCGTAATGGTATTTGTGTTCGTCCACCTCCATGATTTCATAATGTACATCGTCGGGCAGGTAATCTCCAAGATTGCTATAACCGGCCACCATCCTCGGATCATTAGCGACGATGTCTTTTGACACCTTGAGCGGGGGGCACGATTGGTTCGCTTGTTCGCCGAGCTGGGCAATTTTTTTCCCAGCTCGTCGTTCTTTTAACCTTTGATCACTGACAGTACTTCCCGACCGCTCCGCTTCGGCATATGTCTTTGCAAGAATGCGCTCATAGTTGCCTCTCGGCGGAGACTTTGGTGGTTTTGTCAGGGCAGCCAGAGTGCGCTTTGCTTTCACCGGATCTACCTTCTCCTCCGGAGGTGGATGTTTCTTTGCTTTCACCCCTTCAAAGAAGTTTGTCACTTCGGCTCGCATGATCTTCCTGGTTTCCTCCTCGGTCCTCTCGTATGGTAACTTCTCTGGAGTCTTCAGAGAAGGACCGAATCTGTATTGCCTCCCGCCTCTGGCAGCTATACTGCTAGACGCCGGCAGAGCAGACGGAGCGGCTGCGGCTGTCTTCTTTCCTTGCTTACGAGGCGGAGGAGAAGGACTACGACGCGCCGGAGCAGCCGGAGCGGCGGCGGGTCTCTTCCGCCCTTGCTGACGAGACGGAGAAGGAGGAGGCTGGCTGCTCTGGCGCCGGCGCAGGCGGAGAAGGAGGCGGAGTGCCGCCACACGCCGGAGAAGGAGGCTGAGTGCCCTGATCACTCGCCAGAGGAGGAGGCGGAGGAGGAGGCGGAGTGCCGCCACGCACTGGAAAAGGAGGCTGAGTGCCCTGATCACTCGCCGGAGGAGGACGCGGAGTGCCCTTACTTGCCGGAGCCGTCCAGTTCAGAAGGTTGATGAGCTCCTTCCGCCATAGGCACGGAGTCTTCAGAGCTAAACCCAGCCGAGTCTCCCCTTCACCGGTAGGGTGGTCAAGCTGGAGGTCCTCAAATCCCTCCGTTATTTCATCCACCATCACCCTAGCATATCCTTCTGGAATCGGCCGGCAGTGGTAGGTTGCGCCGGGTTCAGGAGGTAAAACAGAGCCAACAGCCGCCTTGACTTTGAAGTTCTGCCATTGCGCCATAAGGTGGCAATGTTGAGACTCCGTGATAGCATCCACGGGGTAGCTAGCAGGAGCCGTCAAGACATGCTCCGGCTGAAGCAGCTCGGTGGAAGCCACGCTGCTTCTCCGCTGAGATGGCGGTGTAGCTTCGGGGGTAGTTTCGGCATGTCGATTGCCGTCTCGTTCCTCTAGCGCTTGAACCCTTTCGTGCAGCTTCTGAATTTGGGTCTGCTCCACTTTTTTCCTCCTCTCCTGGCTTTTGTAACCGCCTGCGTCCGGAAAACCAGCCTTCCACGGAACGGAGCCTGGCGTGCCTCGTGTCCGTCCAGGGTGCTCAGGATTCCCGAGGGCCATTGTGAGCTCGTCGTTCTCTCTGTCTGGAACGAACGTCCCTTCCTGCGCTGCATCGATATATTGCTGAATCTTCTTGACTGGTATTCTCAAAAGCTCGTTCGTCCAAACGCACCTCCCTGATACAGGGTCCAAGGTTCCGCCAGCCCCGAAGAACCAAGTCCGGCAACGGTCTGTCCAGTTCATTGTCTGTGGTTCGATCCCTTTTTCAAGCAGATCATTCTCAGCCTTGGCCCACTTAGGCCGGGCTTTGAGGTAGCCACCTGACCCCGTGCGATGGTGAAGCTTCTTCTTCGCAGCATTCTTCTTGTTTGTCGCTGACATCTTCTTACTCTTTTCCGATGTCTTGTGGGCCACAAATGCGGGCCAGTGATCTCTGATCTTCTCATACCGGCCGATGAATTCTGGTGTCTCTTCTTTGTCGACAAACGTTTTCAGCTCATTCTTCCACCTCCTGAATAGGTCTGCCATCTTCTTAAGAGCATGAGACTTGATTAATTGCTCTTTAACTGGCTTCTCCGGATCCTCCTCTGGCGGTAGGGTGAAATTTGCCTTCAGCTCAGTCCAAAGATCATCTTTCTGCATATCATTGACATAAGACACCTCAGGGTCTTCCTTCTTAGGCTTATACCATTGGTGGATGCTGATCGGGATCTTGTCCCTAACTAGAACCCCGCACTGAGCAGCAAATGCATCCTTTGTCCGGATGGGTTCAATCGGTTGGCCGTCGCGCGCGATTGCTGTGATCTCAAACCTTTCATCCGAGCGCAACTTTCTCTTCGGGCCTCGTCTCTTTACCGAAGTTGTGCTCGATCCGGAGGGCTAGAAAAAAGAAGAAAGACGAGTGTTAATTAATATGTGTACATACCAAAACAATGAATGCATCAATTAGCTAGTCAGCACAGGCTTAACTAATATATTTACCTGGCCGGACTCTGTTCGGTCACCGGAGCCGTCACCACGGGCTCCTTCTTGCACCAGCATTGGGTCACCGGAGCCATCATAATCATGTCTTTCCTCCTCCACTCTTCGATCACCGTAGCCTGCTTCTTCACCCTGTTCTTCCAGACCATCATTGTCGTTAAGATACGACAAGATATCACCTCCGGCTAAGATTATGTCCCCCAACACCTCTTCTGCTTGCTCGTCTCGTCCGTGCTCCATTGTTTCTGCAAATATTACAACATGGCAATTATTACACAAACATGACAGCAGGTGGATTAGTGCAAACGTAGACCTAGCTTATTCCGGGTTTGGGGTGGCCTCGGCAACGCTTCAAGGGTAGGGGCGCGGCGGGAGGGGGTAGGAGACCGACATCGTTTTTTTCTAGGGTTTGGGTGTCCTCGAGAGTTTTGGTCGAGCGAGAGGGCCGGGGGTGCTCCCGTGGTATAAGTTATCACGGTCGAGAGGGGGTATAAATATCGACCGTCCATCATGTCGAAGTTATCTGGGAGGGAGTTATATATATCGACAACGACGACATACATACATGGGAAAATAATGTTATCGGGGAGGGGGTATATCGACCCCCCCCACGTGTTGAAGTTATCGGGAGGGGGTTATATCGACAACGACGACATACGTACATGGGAAAATAATATTATCGGGGAGGGGGTATATCGACCCCCCTCGTGTTGAAGTTATCGGGAGAGGGGTATATCGACGACGACAGACCCGATAAAACATAAGAAAACGAAGAAGAAATAAAAAGAGGAGAAGAAGAAAAGGAATAGATGAGAAGATCGAAGAAGAAAAAAGAAGAAAAAAAAGAGGAGAAGAAAAAAGGAATAGAGGAGAGAAGAAGAAAAAATAGAATTTTTCCTATTTTTTCTTCTTCTCTTCTATTCCTTTCTTCTTCTCCTCTTCTTTTTCTTCTTTTTCCTCTTCTTATTTATTTCTCCTCTTCTTCCTCTCCTCTTCTTCTCCTTTCTTCCTATTTCATCATTGTTCATATTTCAAAAAAAAGTAAAGGTTTTGCCTAATGCATTGTTCATATTTCATCATGTTCTATGAACAAAAAAACATCATATTTCATCCACATCCATGCATAGATCATATATGTGATCATCTATGAAAAAAAACATCATATTCTATAAAAAAATCATTACATATATATATGAACAAAAACAATTATGATAACAAGCATATATATCATCATATATATAAAAAACAAGCATATATATATGAAAAAAATGCTAGGGAGGGCGCCGGCCGGACCAAGGTGAGAAGGACCGCGGGGTCGGCGGCGAGGATGGCGACGGGGCAGTGGGCGCGCGCTCGGGTAGGGGCGACGGCGGCGAAGGGCGGGGCAGGGCGACGGCGACGACGGGGACGGGCCGGGGCGGCGCGCGTCGGGGCAGGGGTGCGGCTGACGGCGGCGGGCAACGGCGATGGCGACGACGGGCACGGGCGACGGCGACGGCGACGGCGGGCGACGTCGGGGCGGCGGGCGGCGTCGGCGTCGTCGGGGCAAACCGCAGATGAACTCTGAAAAATTTCCTAAGTGTTTGCTTATATAGCAAAGCCTTTAGTCTCGGTTCGTGGCACCAACCGGGACTAAAGGTAGGCATTAGTCCCGGTTGGTGCCACCAACCGGGACCAAAGCGGGACCAAAGCCCACTTTTCAGCAGCCCAAAGGGCGGGAAGCGGCGCCCTTTGGTCCCGGTTGGTGGCACCAACCGGGACTAAAGGGTGGCATTGGTCCCGGTTGGTGCCACGAACCGGTACCAATGCACCCCTTTAGTCCCGGTTGATGGCACCAACCGGGACCAAAGGCCTCTTGCTGCCCGCGTCGCGGCCAAAAGTTTAGTCCCACCTCGCTAGCTGAGGGGCGCCCGCACCAGTTTAAAAGCCCCGGCGCGGCTGCTGTCTCGAACTCCTCTCTATAGCAGGCTTCTGGGCCTAACTTTGGCGCGCTGCCCATTGAGCCCTCTAGCCCTTCTGGGCCTGTATTTGCAAACCCGAGGGTTGGAGGGCCCAGCGGGCAGCGCCCCAACAATTTTTTTGCTGTATTTAGTTTTTTGTTTTCTTTTTTGCTTTATTTATTTTGTTTTGTTTCTACTTACAACAAAAAACTTATTTATTTTATTTTTGTTTCTAATTACTTATTTATTTTACTTTATGATAATTCTTTTTGCTATTAAAGTTTCTATCAAAAAAAGTTCTTTATGAAAATTCTTTTTGCTGTATTTAGTTTTTTTGTTTTCTTTTTTGCTTTATTTATTTTGTTTTGTTTCTACTTACAACAAAAAACTTATTTATTTTATTTATTTTGTTTCTAATTACTTATTTATTTTACTTTATGATAATTCTTTTTGCTATTAAAGTTTCTATCAAAAAAGTTCTTTATGAAAATTCTTTTTGCTTTTAATGATTTTGAACAGAAAATACTTCGATAATTTTAGTTGCATCAATTTTATATGATTTTAGTTTCAATAATACTAGAGGTTTCTTATAATGTTTTGAACAGAAAATACTTTGTTAATTTTAGTTTCATAAATTTTATTAAAGTTTATTTTATTTTGTCGTAACACAAGAAGTCCGGAGTTGTAATAAGTTATTAAAAATAAAAAAGAGGCGCAATGCTCGTTGATTAGCTTCAAGCCTTTCGGAATAGTGTAGACTGCACTGCACATAGCTCCATGCAGTCTACCTTATTCCTCAAGGCTTGAAGCTAAGCAACGTGAAGGTGAGCATTGCGCCTCTTCTTCATCGTCTCTGCACTCAGGGCTTATAAACCGCTCCTAGTGCCTCTCAGCTAGCGAGGTGGGACTAAAAAACTGCTTAGTAAGAAACTCTAGTACCGGTTCGTGCCACGAACCGGTACTAAAGGTGCTCGTGGGGCCACAGCCTCATTAGTACCGATTCGTGGCACCAACCGGGACCAATGGCCTTGCACAGCGGCGTGGTGGTGGGAGTTTAGTCCCACCTCGCTAGCTGAGAGAGAGCCGCACCTGTTTATAAGGTGCGGTGCGCCTGAGCTGTCGAGCTCCTCTCTAAAGCAGGCTTACGGGCCTAACCTCTCTGTACATGCCTGTGGGCCTACTGGGCCTTCTGCGGGCCTGAATCCTGGCCCATGGATGGGTTTCTAATCGTATTCAGGCCGTGGTGGCCCAGTAGGTGGCATAATTTTTAATTTTTGGCCTGTTATTTTTCATGCATTTACTAATTATTTTGAGCTATAAGACCCTAAAATTGAAAAGCATTTCAAATGAACTCTGAAAAGGTTGAAAGTTGGCATGGTATCATCATTTCATCCACATAGCATGTGCAAGAAAGTTGAGAGGGTTACGGCAAAAACTAGATGCACTTCGTGTACAAAACGGACAATGGTATCATACTCGTCTGTTACAAAGTTGGCATGGTATCATCATAATAGTTGCGGGAGAAAGTCTTCACTTTTTCTTCGCTTGTGTCATTTGCTTATTGCGCCGTAACCATGGATAATCTTCATCGTTTATCAGGATGCTTGGGTCAGCCTTGACTTTGAAGGGAGGAATTTCATGAAACTTTTCATAATCTTCAGACATGTCTGTCTTGCCCTCCACTCCCACAATGTCCCTTTTTCCTGAAAGAACTATGTGGCGCTTTGGCTCATCGTATGATGTATTCGCTTCCTTATCTTTTCTTTTTCTCGGTCTGGTAGACATGTCCTTCACATAGATAACCTGTGCCACATCATTGGCTAGGACGAACGGTTCGTCAGTGTACCCAAGATTGTTCAGATCCACTGTTGTCATTCCGTACTGTGGGTCTACCTGTACCCCGCCTCCTGACAGATTGACCCATTTGCACTTAAACAAAGGGACCTTAAAATCATGTCCGTAGTCAAGTTCCCATATGTCCATTATGTAACCATAATATGTGTCCTTTCCCCTCTCGGTTGCTGCATCAAAGCGGACACCGCTGTTTTGGTTGGTGCTCTTTTGATCTTGGGCGATCGTGTAAAATGTATTCCCATTTATCTCGTATCCTTTGTAAAGTCAATACAGTCGAAGATGGTCCCCTGGACAACGAGTACAACTCATCACAAACAGTGGTGTCACCTCTGAGACGTGTTTCCAACCAACTGCTGAAAGTCCTGATGTGTTCACATGTAATCCAGTCGTCACACTGCTCCGGGTGTTTGGAGCGCAGACTGTTCTTGTGTTCATCGACATACGGGGTCACCAAGGTAGAGTTCTGTAGAACTGTGTAGTGTGCTCGAGACCAAGAATATCCGTCCCTGCATATTATTGAGTCCCCTCCAAGCGTGCCTTTTCCAGTCAGTCTCCCCTCATACCGCGATTTAGGGAGACCTATCTTCTTAAGGCCAGGAATGAAGTCAACACAAAACCCAATGACATCCTCTGTTTGATGGCCCATGGAGATGCTTCCTTCTGGCCTAGCGCGGTTACGGACATATTTCTTTAGGACTCCCATGAACCTCTCAAAGGGGAACATATTGTGTAGAAATACGGGCCCCAGAATGACAATCTCGTCGACTAGATGAACTAGGACGTGCGTCATGATATTGAAGAAGGATGGTGGGAACACCAGCTCGAAACTGACAAGACATTGCGCCACATCACTCCTTAGCCTTGGTATGATTTCTGGATCGATCACCTTCTGAGAGATTGCATTGAGGAATGCACATAGCTTCACAATGGCTAATCGGACGTTTTCCGGTAGAAGCCCCCTCAATGCAACCGGAAGCAGTTGCGTCATAATCACGTGGCAGTCATGAGACTTTAGGTTCTGGAACTTTTTCTCTGGCATATTTATTATTCCCTTTATATTCGACGAGAAGCCAGTCGGGACCTTCATACTGAGCAGGCATTCAAAGAAGATTTCTTTCTCTTCTTTCGTAAGAGCGTAGCTGGCAGGACCTTCATACTGCTTCGGAGGCATGCCGTCTTTTTCGTGCAAACGTTGCAGGTCCTCCCGTGCCTCAGGTGTATCTTTTGTCTTCCCATACACGCCCAAGAAGCCTAGCAGGTTCACGCAAAGGTTCTTCGTCACGTGCATCACGTCGATTGAAGAGCGGACCTCTAGCTCTTTCCAGTAGGGTAGGTCCCAAAATATAGATTTCTTCTTCCACATGGGTGCGTGTCCCTCAGCGTCATTCGGAACAGCTAGTCCGCCGGGACCCTTTCCAAAGATTACGTGTAAATCATTGACCATAGCAAGTACGTGATCACCGGTACGCATGGCGGGCTTCTTCCGGTGATCTGCCTCGCCTTTGAAATGCTTGCCTTTCTTTCGACATTGATGGTTGGTCGGAAGAAATCGACGATGGCCCAGGTACACATTCTTCCTGCATTTGTCCAGGTATATACTTTCAGTGTCATCTAAACAGTGCGTGCATGCGTGGTATCCCTTGTTTGTCTGTCCTGAAAGGTTACTGAGAGCGGGCCAATCGTTGATGGTTACAAACAGCAACGCGTGCAGGTTAAATTCCTCCTGTTTGTGCTCATCCCACGTACGTACACCGTTTCCATTCCACAGCTGTAAAAGTTCTTCAACTAATGGCCTTAGGTACACATCAATGTCGTTGCCGGGTTGCTTAGGGCCTTGGATGAGAACTGGCATCATAATGAACTTCCGCTTCATGCACATCCAAGGAGGAAGGTTATACATACATAGAGTCACGGGCCAGGTGCTGTGATTGCTGCTCTGCTCCCCGAAAGGATTAATGCCATCCGCGCTTAAACCAAACCATACGTTCCTTGGGTCAGCTGCAAACTCAGCCCAGTACTTTCTCTCGATTTTTCTCCACTGCGACCCGTCAGCGGGTGCTCTCAACTTCCCGTCTTTCTTACGGTCCTCACTGTGCCATCGCATCAACTTGGCATGCTCTTCGTTTCTGAACAGACGTTTCAACCGTGGTATTATAGGAGCATACCACATCACCTTCGCAGGAACCCTCTTCCTGGGGGGCTCGCCGTCAACATCACCAGGGTCATCTCGTCTGATCTTATACCGCAATGCACCGCATACCGGGCATGCGTTCAGATCCTTGTACGCACCGCGGTAGAGGATGCAGTCATTAGGGCATGCATGTATCTTCTGCACCTCCAATCCTAGAGGGCATACGACCTTCTTTGCTGCGTATGTACTGTCGGGCAATTCGTTATCCTTTGGAAGCTTCTTCTTCAATATTTTCAATAGCTTCTCAAATCCTTTGTCAGGCACAGCATTCTCTGCCTTCCACTGCAGCAATTCCAGTACGGTACCGAGCTTTGTGTTGCCATCTTCGCAATTGGGGTACAACCCTTTTTTGTGATCCTCTAACATGCGATCGAACTTCAGCTTCTCCTTTTGACTTTCGCATTGCGTCCTTGCATCGACAATGACCCGGCGGAGATCATCATCATCGGGCACTGGTTCCTCTTGATCTTCAGCAGCTTCCCCCCTTGCAGCATCATTGGGCACATCGTCTGGTTCCTCTTGATCTTCAGCAGCTTCCCCCGTTGCAGCATCACCGTATTCAGGGGGCACATAGTTGTCATCGTCCTCTTCTTCTTCGCCGTCTTCCATCATAACCCCTATTTCTCCGTGCCTCGTCCAAACATTATAGTGTGGCATGAAACCCTTGTAAAGCAGGTGGGTGTGAAGGATTTTCCGGTCAGAGTAAGACTTCGTATTCCCACATATAGGGCATGGACAACACATAAAACCATTCTGCTTGTTTGCCTCAGCCACTTCGAGAAAATCATGCACGCCCTTAATGTACTCGGAGGTGTGTCTGTCACCGTACATCCATTGCCGGTTCATCTGCGTGCATTATATATAATTAAGTGTGTCAAAAACCATTACAGAACATCATGAATAGATAATTAAGTGACCAAATTAATAGAAGTTCATCATCACATTAAAACCAAAGTACATACATAGTTCTCATCTAACAACATATATAGCTCTCCAGAGCATCTAATTAATTAAACCATACATTGAAACTATGTAAAACATTTCAATGCGAAAACAAATGCGATCATAATCGCAACCAAGGTAACAATTGATCCAACGGCATAATGATACCAAGCCTCGGTATGAATGGCATATTTTCTAATCTTTCTAATCTTCAAGCGCATTGCATCCATCTTGATCTTGTGATCATCGACGACATCCGCAACATGCAACTCCAATATCATCTTCTCCTCCTCAATTTTTTTATTTTTTCCTTCAAGTAATTGTTTTCTTCTTCAACTAAATTTAACCTCTCGACAATAGGGTCGGTTAGAATTTCCGGTTCAACCACCTCCTAGATAAATAAAATCTATGTCACGTTGGTCGGTATATTTGTCATAAACAATAAATGAACCAAATAGTTATAAAAAGATAATATATACCACATCCGAATCATAGACAGGACGAGGGCCGACGGGGGCGGATACCAAAACCATCGCACTATGTAATAAGAAGGAATAATAAAAGTAACAAAATTAGACAAGTAACTATCTAAAGTAAGAATTTTTTCCTTTCAGAAAGAAGATAAGAACAAGAGGCTCACCACGGTGGTGCTGGCGACGAGATCGGCGCGGGCGATCGACGGCGGTGAAGACGGGGACGGGACGTGACGGACCGCTAAACCTAGACAAATCTCGGGGAAAATGGAGCTCGGAGGTCGAGTTTCGAGAGGAGAAAGATTAACTAGTGTGGCTCAGACATTTCATCGAACACCTCATGTGCATAGGAGGTGAGCTAGAGCACCCAAATGCCCTCCCCTCGCCGGCCAGAAAAAACAGAGCACTGTGGAGTGCTCTGCTGTGGCGATGGGGTATATATAGGGAACTCATTGGTCCCGGTTCGTGGCACCAACCGGGACTAAAGGCCTTTGGTCCCGGTTGGTGCCACGAACCGGGACCAATGCCCCCTTTAGTCCCGGTTGGTGGCACCAACCGGGACCAAAGGCCTTGTGCTGCCCCGCGTCAAAAGTTTAGTCCCACCTCGCTAGTTGAGAGGGCTCGAGAGTGGTTTATAAGCGCTGCTGCGCCCACCCTCTCGAGCTCCTCTCAACTGCAGGCTTTCGGGCCTAACCGTTCTCTTTGCCTGTGGGGCCTACTGGGCCTTCTGCGGGCCTGAATCCTGGCCCATGGATGGGTTTCAAGTCGTATTCAGGCCGTGGTGGCCAGTAGGTGGCATAATTTTTTTCTCTGTTTTTTGTTTTCTCTTTTGCTTTATTTGTTTTGTTTTGTTTCTACTTACAACAAAAAACTTATTTATTTTATTTCTAATTACTTATGTATTTTACTTTAATTATTTTATTTTTATTTATTTTACTGCTGCTATTTTTATTTATTTTACTGCTGCTATTTTATTTAATTTATTAAGGTTTATTTATTTTAGTTACTATAGTTTATTTATTTTATTTATTTTAAGGTTTATTTATTTTATTATTATAAGGTTTATTTTTTATACTATAAAAAATGAACATAGATGCGCCTATAGAGAAAATTCAACCTAAATTCATAATAAATTTCTATGAAATTCAAAGAAATTTACTGTGAATTTAGGTCAAATTCCCTGTATAAAGGCATCTATTTTCACTTTGAGAGGAGCTCAACAAGGCAGAGAGGGACGGGCTTATAAACTGGTGTGAGCGCCCTTCGGTTGGCGAGGTGGGCCTAAACACTGGCCGCAACTAGGACCAGCCCTTTAGTCCCGGTTTGTGGTATGAACCGGGACTAAAGGGTGGTGGGCCAGGAGCATTGCCCATTGGTCCCGGTTTGTCCCCCCAACCGGGACCAAAGGGGCCGGACGAACCGGGACCAATGCCCCCACGAGGCCCGGCAGGCCCCTGGCCGCACGAACCGGGACCAATGCTCGTTCGTGACTAAACCGGGACTAATGTGAATATTGCCCTGTGACCAAAGCCCAGTTTTCTACTAGTGCATGTTTAGGCATGAGGGAGCCACACGTGAAGGGGAGTGTTGACATATAAATGTAGGACGCGTCTAGCGGGCAAACAACTGCCCATTAGCGCTGCGTGGCGGCCGGCTATTTTGAGAAATTTTTTGTCTCCTTTCTAATTAACCATCCTAATTAAGAAAGCTTTTCACCTGGTCCTTAAATATCTGCACAGCCATCCCTTCGGTGCATACGTCTTATTCTTTGGTGCATTAAATTCATGGTTTCAAAAACTAAAAAAAGCATAACTTTCAAGCCGCGTGTCGGAATTAAGATCCATTTCCACCGTTGGAATCCTCACGATGTGCTCTTCGAAATTAGATCTCACATGGATATGTTTTGACAAACTTTTTTTTGTGCAATTTTGTCCCTGTTTTGTGCAACTGGCTAGCCGTCGATGTGCAACTACCCGATAGAGATGTGCAACTTTTCTCGTACACCATAGACGTGCAGTTTTCCTCTATGGTACCTCCACCCCAAACTGTCTGCTTTCAGTGAGATGTGCAACTATGTTTGTTGCTCAGGCCATGCAATTTTCACTAGTGGAACCACCCCGTACTATTCTCCAACAATGAAATGTGTAATTTCGTCTGCTTCCCCAGTACCCTGGCGAACTGCCTGGTAATCACACTACTAGAAAAAGGCTTACTAGTGGCGCACCAGTTTTGCCTACTAATGGCGCACTACTGGTGCGCCACTAGCATCACGCCACTAGTAATTTTTACTAATGGCGCACCGCTGGTGCGCCATTAGTATCTGGTACTCTAATGGCGCACCGGGCAGTGCGCCATTAGTATAGGCCAGGGTGCGCCATTAGTATGCCTCCCAGGGGGCCATATACACCCATGTGCTTTACCATACTAATGGCGCACTGCGGTGTGATGCGCCATTAGTATCCTTCGGCATACTAGTGGCGCACTGCTGGGTGATGCGCCATTAGTACCCTCTGGCATACTAATGGCGCACTGCTCTGAGATGCGCCATTTGTATCCTTTGGCATACTAATGGCGCACGTTGGCGGGATGCGCCATTAGTATGTATATTAGGGATTTTTTTTTCTTTTCTGATTTTTGCACAGATTACAAAATATATTATTGGATAGAAAATAAGCAGCAGGACACAGCAACAGCAGATTCATCGAATACAATAGAAGATTAGTCTCCGAATACAATTCATCATATTAGTCTCCGAATTCAAATGACCGAACGAAGATAGAACATTACATGTCTCGAAACCGCGAGTAGCGAGTTTGTCTTCACATTACAAGTCGATATCGATCATCTAAACTACCATCACATAGAAGAGAGCTGCGGTCATCACGATGAGCATCATCGCGCTGAAACTGGTCTTCATCCGGTTCCTCCAATGCTCCCTCCTATCTCCCGCTAGATAGCGCGCGTATCTAGATTCCGCCTCCGCCCTAGTGGTGTACCCTTTGTAACTGTTACCGCTGAAACGATGAACCTGTCTCCGACACTCCTCCCAGTCATCGTAGACTCCGGGAACCTTACCCTTGTACACGACATACGACGGCATCTCTATGCACTAGCCAAACAACAGACAATACATAAGGAATATATAAGTATGCAACAAAAGGATTGGAAGAGAAAAGCAAGACATTAATAGCACGATTCATGGTCCTACTAACAAATAGCATCGATTACATCTAAGTTGAACGACTGTCCAAACCAAAGAGACATACAAGTTCACTAAAGTTTAATTACAACATGAGCTAATGAATGTTTCAGAACTACACATAGCATCACAACTTTCGACTCGACTCATGGGACCGGAGCGTGGATGAAGCCGCCGTCTGTCGTGATGGTCATGAAGTCGCGGGCGTTGTCAGCCTGCATTTGTAGCGTTGTGTCTATCTCGCTATTAGACGGTTGAAATTTGAGGTAGAACTGCCTCGAGGTACGAAGGACATCTTGATGGATGATTTCTGCAAACTCCGACTGGATGCGAAAGAATTCTTGTCGGATGTCCGTGTCCTGGATTGCCGCCAAGCTTGCGGCCCAATCTTTGAGATTATTTGGTAGCAGAAGGTGATTATGGTCCCGCACGATCGCCCGCATGTGATGGACGGCATAGTAGGCATCCTTCTGACCGCCAGGCGGCTGCTTGACGCAGGGGAACGTCGTATTGTGGGTGAACACGTGCCTGCCGTACCTACGAACTGGCCTCTTAAAGGTGCCTCCAGATGTGGCGTAGCCGGGGAGAGCATCATCAAGAACTTTCTTGATATTTGTGTAGTCTATCTTGGAGTCACGGTCCGGGTCGAGATACGTGGCCATGGAATATTTCGGGCTTAAGAGGATGAGTGTGCAATGTGTGTCACTGCACAAAACACGGAATGTTAGAAAAAAAAGAACGATCGAAATCTAAGAAATCATATGTTACGGGGCGGTTAGGAGATGACTTACTCGGAAAAGTAAGGCACGAGGAAGTTATCCTTATCTGGGTTTGCCAGAATGATGCCTTCGAGGTGTGAACTCGCGACTTGCCAGTCCCCAGCGCTGCCCAAGATCTTGGCACGCATGTAGAAGGGGTCGACTATCACAATGTCCGGGGTCTTGTCTCTAATGATCCGCATCTCCATACTCAGCGAAAACAGCCGAACGAAGGTGTAGTGCAGCGGATGAAGGTTAAGCATAGCAAAGATGTCATCAAATCGCAGGACGATCGTACCCCCGACGGCGCTATCCACAAAGCCCTTGCCCTCTGGCACCTTGGCCACGAAAACCGGGTATGCCACATCATTCTCTCTGAGACGCCGCTTCTCCAAAGAAAGAACACTGTCATGCAGACTCCGCATAGCACCGGTTGCAGCATTGAGCATATTTGTCGGTAGCATCGGCCTACCCGCCACATGCACCCTCCTCGAGATATCCTTAGGTGAAGGTGGCCCGTCCTGAGCACGGATCGTACTCGGTGCCGGCTGGCTCGCACTGGCGCCCTTGTTAGTCTTTCGTTTCCGTCCCTTCTTCTTGATCTGCTGTAATGGGATCGAGTTCTGCTCACAGACCGCCTTCTTGAGCGTGTTGGGGCTGATAATATTTGGCACCTCAGCTATCTGAGGCTCGGTGAAGGCGGCAGCTGGAGGCGTCTCCTGAGAACTGAACGCCAGACGACGCCTGTTGCAACTGGGTTTCTCCGCCGTACCAGCTAGATCGCGGTCGTCTTTTTGAGGGTTGGGTTCTTGAGAAGGAGGCCCGCAGAACTCATCACCGTACCCATGTTCGGCAAAGTACTTATCGACGTTGGTAAATGTACCGTCGTCGTTGTCGTCGTCGTCCGGATCCTGTGCCATATGCATGTTCGGATCCTGTGCCATAGGGATGTCCGGCATGTCCGGTAGCGTTGCGGCGTTCTTGCCATGGCTTGGCGCTGGCACGACTGGCGGTCTTGTCTGTGGGGTGGTGTCCCCCGCCCCCAAACGAATCTGGCTCTTCGGCCAAAGCAGGGGCCAACTTACACAGGCGCTGAGGGTCATCACATCATCTTCGTCGGCCCCAGCGGGTCGAATCGGAGGTAACAACTCGTCGCAGCCTGGCAGCACCCGAACCAGTTCAACCCTATACAAGGTGGGTGGCATCGGATTACCGTGGAACACGTGGTTTCCCGGTTGAACGATTCTGCCCTTGGCGACATCGACCAACTCGCCGCCCACGAAGTGCAGGAGAGTGCAAGGAACATCGGTGGCGCCCTGCGAAAACATGTAGGGCGTCAGGGATGCCCAGTCAAAGGCAAGGAGATGAAGTCATCGGCTGAGAGGCTTAGTTACCGTGATGCCGTCGAGCTCGGCTAATGTCGAGGCACCGCCAACGGCGGGCGTGCACGTGCAACTGACGGAGGGGCCGCTTGCTGGCGAGGTGCCGGCCGGCGTACACCCAGGTGCATTAAGCTCCAATGCCCGTGCCGGGGCCGGAGACACGAATACCGCCTCCGCCGGAGACACCAATGGCGCCGCCTGCGCGTTGTGCGAGTTGCTGGCCGTGAAGCTGGGAACCGGGGGAGGCCCCTGTTGGCCGCCCGCAATCCACGTCGTCAGCCCCTAAATCAAGGTAGGCACAATGGCGGTGAGCGTCGTTCCCAGTTGTTGTTGCACTTGCTCTTGGACAATCTCCGGAATCCGCGCCACTTGTGCCTTGAGTTCTTGAACCTCGCGCGACTGGCTTTCCGAGCTGGTCTTTTTCTCCTTTCGCCCACCAGCGGTATAGTATGACGACCATTTTGTGGACAAGCCTTTGCCGGCCACACGACCAGCTGACAACGGCTTACTGAGCTTATCCTTGTTTTTCATTACGTTCAACGCCCTATTTAAAGGGGTGTCAAAAGGGGAGCTCTGAGATGACCCCGCGCTACTGCTTTCAGCCTCCTGCGGAAGGAATGTGAACCATTTAGAAATTTGGCTTCACTAATTAGAATGCAACCATATGGAGCTAATTACTCGGGGGTGTATTCCTTACCAGAACAAGCTCAAGCGCCCTGGTCTTCGGATCCGTGGTAAGCTCCTTTGTTACCGGGTCCTCCTTGTACCGGGCCCTGGCAAAGTTCCTGGTCTGCTTGTCAGGGAATTTCTCGAAGCGGGGCGGTAGTCCTTGCTCGGCACGCTCCGCGTCCTCCTTGTCCCATATAGGCTCCGCCACTCTGTAACCGCCGGGACCGAGTTGGTGGACCCCTAAGTTCAACTGCCGCATATCTTTCCCCCACTGACTTGATTCGGAGGTTGCGCTGCTCTCGCACTTGATCTTGAACTCCTTGTAGTCATCTTCGCTCATCAAAGGATATTTCGCCTTGATCTTCTCATAACTATCACCTTTTTCAATCATTGCCTTCACCGTGCTTCTCCATGTAGACAGGGCCGTGCTCATCCTCGTGAGGGCGGCACTGTTCACTTTATTCCCTGAGAGGCGTGTGTTTGCAAACTCATCGGGGAACTTGTATCGTTCGTGCAGCTTCGTGAAGAGGAGGCAGCGCAAATTCCCTCAGTCCTTATGCCTTAGGTTCTCGGTGTTGATCGAGACGGTGCTCCGGAGAATGCACCCGAGCTGAACCGAGTACCCCTTGACTACATGTTTGGGCGCCGTTGGATGCCCGTCGGAGTTCACTTCAGTAAATTCCTCCTTGACGGTGCCGAGCACGTTCGGGCGCCGGTCCTTCCGTTGCCTCTTCGGTTGGCTGCCATCTGTGCGTGCGCCGCCATCATCAGAGGTGGCATCCTCGGCGGCACCATCAGTGGTGTCATCCCCGATGCCACTAGGGGTTGTGTAGTCAGGATCGGTGTCTTCCGCGGCGTCCTCATAGCGGTGTGGTTCTTCCTCCATCTCCTGGGACAGCTCCCAGAATTGCTTGCCGCCCGAACCGCCGGCCTCATCGTTGTGGGCCATGTTTCGCTCTAAATAGGAAAAAAGTTTGGTCAAAAAGTTGGTTATTGTCAAGGAACAAGATCATGGTCTCATCATTTAGGGTTTGTCAACACCGAGGCATCCTAAAAGCTAAGCTTTTATCATTTAGGGTTTGTCGACGCCGAGGCACCCTAAAAGCCTAAGCGTACATCATTTAGGTTCTCATCGACACCGAGGCACCCTATAGAAGCCAAGGTTTCATCATTTAGGGTTTGTCGACGCCGAGGCACCCTAAATGCTAACTTAAGTTTTCATCATTTAGGGTTTATCGATGCCGAGGCACCCTAGGTTGGGCCTAATCACTTGGCACTAATCACTTGGCTCTATTGCCACCTATGTTGGGTTTATCATCTAGGGTTTATCGATGCTAAGGAGAATTCTAAGTTGGGCGTAATCACTTGGCTCTATTGCCACCTATGGTTTAATGCAGCAAGAATGGCAGGGCAGTTGATCCTACTTAACTAAGTACTAAGATACCCCGGCCCATGCATTAGTCGCAAGTACCCCATATGTCCTATTTTTAGCAAAGTCATGCTAAAATTCACGGAAAATTTCAGCATGACCTTTGCTGAAAATAGGACATATGGAGTACCCGAATTTGCCGGAACGGAAGTTAATCGACATTCCAGCAAACTCAAGGGCCTCTCGGGGTACCTGCAAATTCATCATGACACAATGGTCGGAGACAAAACATGATGGGCAGGCCAAATACTCATGTCACAAGTAATTCAGAGGCATCACAATAAAGCAACACCCTGCACTAGCCTAAAAACAAGTGAAGTTTCACCCATATAAGAACAACTTTATAAAATCAGAGAAGTTGCTAAATTTTTTGTATCCTTCATACACACTGGAGTACAATGCTTTATAATGTTCCATCATCATTACAGAAATCCAAGAAACACATGGTCTTGAGGATATTCTTTATGACTGATTATTTCAGTTTTACATGCAGATTTTGACCAAAAAACACATGGTCTTTTTAACAGTTTTCAGTTTGGACAGAATACTGAAAACTACAGTTTGGACAGAATTCCTAACACTTTGGTCTTCTAGTTACAAAACAAAACTGACATAATTCTAGATGCCATAACTGGATTTTTTTACAGTAGCTCAAGTTTTTGACAGTAGCTCCTCACTGTCTGTCGCCTGCAACACTTTTTATGCTAGCAGCTCAAGTTTGTGCCATTGGAGCAAATAAGTGGCCAGATGTATATGATTGCACCACTTGATCTGCACTTCTCTATATTATATGATGTACTGAAGAACTTGAGGAAAAAATTTGTATATGATGATTCTAAGAAAAGGGAAAAGGAGTATCAAGAACAGATTCACATGTCTGGCTGTTAGCCATTACAAACTTAAATTTATCTATTTCTGTATCTCACAAACTATCATAAATGAATAATAGTATTATAGTTCAGCTATTCCATGGAATAATGGGCTTAAGATTAATGAACCAGCAGATGCCCTAATGGAAGTAATAACAACATGACAGCAAACAACCAACAAACATGATGGGCAGGCCAAATACTCATGTCACTTCCATTAGGGCATCATCTTCCTACAACTACTCATCTTCAGCAGCACAGGGTAATTCATGGTTTCAACTAGCAGTTCTACTCATCTTCAGCAGCACAGGGTAATTCATGGTTTCAACTACTCATCTTCAGCAGCACAGGGTAATTCATGGTTTCAACTAACAGGGCAGTTGCAAGGACAAGAGAGGTTCGGTATGTATCGTACCTCCTCCTCTGCTTTGTTTAGGTTGGTCTTGAGTATCTCCTTGTCCCTCTGCAGCGCTTGCACTTGTTCAGTAAGCTGCGCGTGAGTAAGTAAGATGAATGTTGGAGGATCAGTCAGGTTGGTTAAACAGCAGCACTGCACTAGTAATTACAAAGCAGCCACCGCGGTAGCACATAGGAGTATCATGCAAGCAAGCAGAGTGTTGAATGATGGTGACAGAGCTCTAGAGTTCACATGACACTTACATTAGTTCATAGCAGTAGCACAGAGGAAGGAGGAAGGAGGAGAGGTACCTGGTCGCCGGAGGGGTCGGGGTCGGGGTCGGCGAAGGGGTCGCGGTCGGGGTCCGAGCTCGTCCGGGTCCTCGCTCGCCGCGGTCGAAGGAGAGCAGGGGCCGGTGGCGGAGGACGGCAGGGGCAGGCGGGATGGGCGCGTCGGGGCCGCGCTCGCCGGCTGCTGCAGGGGCCGGAGGAGGCCCTCACTCGTCGGAGGGAGGAGGAGAGGAGAGGAGCGGGCGGTGCACGCTCGGCCGATCCCGTTCGGGGGGCGCGGGGGCGGCGGGGGTGGAGTCCCGCGGGGGTCGGGGCGACGGCGTCGAGGCAGCGCAAGACCACAGCGACGGACGGCGTGCAGGCGCGGCGGACGGAGGGGGCGGAGCAAGGGGGCGGCGGCGTACGGTTGGGGTCGAGTGGGGGATCTGGCGAGGGAGGGAGGGAGGCCACAGTGCGAGGGGAACAAGTACGTCGATTCTAATGGCGCACCTCCCCCTGGTGCGCCATAAGTCCGTCGATTCTAATGGCGCACCTCCCCCTGGTGCGCCATTAGAATTTGGTTTTACTTACTAGCCCGACTGGTCAGGTTATATCCCACCTAACCCTATCTCCATCAGAACACGCCCACTAGCCCGACTGGTCAGCATGCAGCACACACACTAGGAGGTCCTGGGTTCGATTCCCAGGCTCCCCAATTTTTGTTTTTATGCATTTAAAATGTTGTTTGATATTTATTTGTGTTTAAATATGTTCAAACTTGTTTAAATCATAACAGTAATATTTTTTTATAAAAACAGTAATGATTTTTTAAAAAATATCATCAAATTTGTTATTTGAAAATATAATCAAATTTGCTTTTTTTTGCAAATTTAGTTGCATTCATTTGTGACGGTGGAGCGGGCCGGGGAGGGTGCGGGGAAGAGGGTGCGGGGGGTCGTTGGCGACGGCCGGTGGAGCGGGGGAGGGTGCAGTGGGTCGTCGGCGACGGTGGAGTGGGGGAGGGTGCGGGCCGGGGGTCGGCGGCGGCGGGCGGTGGAGCGGGGGAGGGTGCGGTGGGTCGTCGGCGGCGGTGGAGTGGGGGAGGGTGCGGGGGGTCGGCGGCGGGGGCCGGTGGAGCGGGGGAGATGGTGCGAGATCGAGTGTCCATGAAATTTAAAAACATTCATGAGTTCAAAAAGTGCCCATGAAATACAATCGAGAAATGAAGGCTACAATTTAAATACAATCGATCTTAGCTAGCTATCTGTTCACAATCTTCTTGCCCTTATTTTTCGTAAATGGAGTTCTTCTCTTGAACGGACGTGCTTTAGGTAGGGTGGTCCTGCTTCTTCTTGTGGTGTATGCTGATACTTCATCGTCGTCATCATGTTCCATCTTTGGGTCGCCGTACTTGTCGAAGTCTTGCTCATTGGCGACTCCATCCATTCCGATGATCTTCCTTTTGCCTCTCCTCACGACAACACGACTGGGCTTTGATGGGTCGGTAATGAAGAAGCATTGGTCCACTTGGGAAGCCAGTACCCATGGCTCATTTTTCGCGGTGACGTTCGTGCCTGCGGTCTTGGATTTGGCTTCAGGTATAACCATGGTGGTGAAATACCGGTTTTCTTTTATGACGCTCTTGGCCCATCTGACACGGAACATCGGGACCTTCTCTCCAGCATAGCTCAGCTCCCAGATCTCCTCGATCCTTCCGTAGTATCTGTCCTTGTCGTTACCGGTGTAGGATTCCATCGTTACCCCGGAGTTCTGATAACCATCGCTCTTCATGTCCTTGTCCTCGGTGTAGAATGTGTAGTTGTTGATATCGTACGCCTCATACGTCATCAGGTTGTGCTTGGCGCCCTGTGACAAGGCGAATATGAGTTGTTCTTCCGCGGAAGAATCCTCATGTAAAGGGTATGATAGAAGCTTCTGCTTGAACCAACGCGTGAAACATGAGTTGTGCTCTTTGATTATATCTCCGTCCGTCCTCTGTTGGCCTCGGTCATTGTACGTCTTCTCAATAAACGTTTTGTGCTCTACCACCCAAGGATCGACCACGTCTAGGTGTTGTAGCGCGACTAGGTTTGCTCTTTCAAAGTCGGCGAGTCGACCATCGAAGTCGACATGCATTTCGCGGTGACCCTATCCAGCGAGCCTACCGAGGTGCCTGTTGACGGGCAGACCAACGGGGTTCTCGATGCCTACATAATTCGTGCAGTAGGAGATGCACTCTTCGGTCAGAAAGCCCCTAGCTATGCTTCCCTCTGGACGTGACATGTTGCGAACGTATCCTTTGATGACACCATTCATCCTTTCGAACGGCATCATGCTGTGCAGGAACATCGGCCCGAGTTGGATGATATCCTCCACGATATGGACCAGCAGATGCACCATAACGTCGAAGAATGCGGGAGGGAAGTACATCTCAAGCTCGCATAGTATCAGCACGATCTCTTCCTGTAGCCTTCTGAGTTGCCTCACGCCAACCGTCTTCCGAGAGATGACGTCGAAAAAGTTGCATAGGCCAAATAGCGTTTCACGGACGTGCGCGTCCATGATCCCACGGGTTGCAACTGGAAGTATCTGCGTCATCGGCACGTGACAGTCGTGAGACTTCATCCCGCTGAACTTCTGCTTCACTGAGTCTAGGTATCTGCTTATCTTCCCCGCGTAACCGTAAGGAAGTTTTACTCCTACGAGGTAGGTGAAAAACTGATCGATCTCCTCCTGACTTAGAGTGAAGCACGCGGGAGGGAAGTCATTTCCGGTCTTCTTGGCCTTTTTGCCTTTGCGACGACTTTCCGTGTCCTGCTTCGCCTCATCATCATCATTAGCGTGAAGCTCCTCCCTGATGCCCATTGATTTCAAGTCTGCCCTTGCTTTCGGCCCATCTTTGGTCTTCTCTGGCATGTTGAGCAGGGTACCAAGCAGACTCTCGCACACGTTCTTCGTGATATGCATGACATCAAGGCTGTGAGGCACACGGTGGATCTTCCAGTACGGCAAGTCCCAGAAAACAGACCTCATTTTCCATACCTTCAGCAGTGGCTCTGGCGCCTTTCGCTTCTTTCCCGG
Source organism: Triticum aestivum (assembly GCF_018294505.1). Taxonomy (NCBI): domain Eukaryota; kingdom Viridiplantae; phylum Streptophyta; class Magnoliopsida; order Poales; family Poaceae; genus Triticum; species Triticum aestivum. The sequence continues at coordinate 163,971,677 of NC_057814.1, read as the reverse complement.
CTCTGGCGCCTTTTGCTTCTTTCCCGGCAGTGGGCAATCTTTCCAATTTTTCAACAGCTCGTCTATTTCCTCGCCGCTCCTCGTACGCGGGCGTCTTCGGGGTTCGGTTTCACCATCGAACAGATCCTTGCATTTCCTCCACGGGTCATCGTCGCGAAGCCACCTTCGATGTCCCATGAACACGGTTTTCGAAGACCCGGAATCTCTATCTAGCTGGCGATACGTTGTGTCATCCATGCACCTGACGCATCCAGAAAATCCGTGGACCACCTGCCCCGCGAGATGTCCGAAACCGAGATAGTCGTGCACCGTCGTGAGCAGTGCGGCTCTCATAGGGAAATATTCTTTCTCTGCGGCGTCCCACGTATTGGCTGGCGTTTTCCATAGCGTGTCTAGCTCCTCTTCCAGCAGCCCCAGATACAGATTGATGTCGTTCCCTAGTTGTTTCGGCCCTTCAATTAGCATACTCATGTGAATGTACTTCCTCTTCATGCACAACCAGGGGGGAAGGTTGTACATCCACACAAACACAGGCCAGGTGCTATGTGTGCTTCTCTGGCTGCCAAACGGATTGACTCCATCGGTGCTCGCGCCCAGCATGATGTTCCTTGGATCGTTCCCAAATTCTGGGTGTTCGAAGTTCAACGCTTGCCACTGGCTCCCATCCTTAGGGTGACTCAGCATCTTGTCTTTTTTATTTATCTCCGGATCATTTGCGTCATCTTCTCGCTTCTTCTCCTCCCTATCCGCGTGCCAACGCAGGAGCTTTGCTACCTTAGGGTCCGCGAAATACCGCTGCAGACGAGGAGTGATCGTAAAGTACCACACCACTTTTCGAGGAGCTTTCTTCCTCTTCTTGTATCGAGTGACGCCGCACACCGGACATATGGTAGACTCTGTGTGCTCGTCCCGATAAATGATGCAATTGTTCATGCACACATGGTATTTCACGTGCGGTAAATCCAGAGGACACACGATTTTCTTTGCCTCCTCAAAACTAGTCGGGCACTTGTTCCCCTTGGGAAGACGTTCGTGCCAGAATGACATGTTCTCGTCGAAGCATGCGTCGGTCATTTTGTGCTTTACCTTCATCTCCAGAGCCATGAGCGTTACTTTCAGGCGGGTATCCTCGGGCCTGCATCCTTCATACAATGGAGTAACCGCGTCTATCTCTAGTTGATCCAGCTTGGCTTTCTCTCGGGCGGCAGCTCTTGCGTTATCCGTCTGCTTGAGAAGCAGCTCTTGAATATGAGGGTCCTGCACCCAGCCCATCGATGGTCCATCGTCATCTGCTCCGCCGGCATCTTCATCTTCATGATCATGCCCTTCGTCTGCTCCCGCATCTTCCTCATCATCATGTCTGGCATCTTCTACATGATGACTGTGTACAGCATCACCGTCATGATCATGTCCTGGAGATTCTTCGTCTTCTCGCCCGCCCGAGCCGCGGTGGTTGTCTTGCTGCCCATCCTCATTTCTTGCCGACCCCCATGGACGACTTCTTAGTCATCTCCATCACCTTGCCACCGATAGCCATCCATGAAACCACGCAAGAGCAGGTGGTCCCGCACCTGCCCGGAATCCGGGTCCGCAATAAGGCTCTTCAGCTTGCATCTTCGACATGGACATCTTATGTCCGTCTTGTTCTTTTCAAGCATCTCGGCCTTCGCGGAGCTCAAAAACCTATTCACGATGCCTTCGGTCATCGTGCGGACCATGGTCGCCTGCGTGGTAGAGCAAAACGATATTTTAGAACCAAGAAAAAATTTGGCATGACTTTCCCTAAAAATAGGACAAAAAAGAATGCATAGTGCCAAAATTCTCGCCGAAACAGAAATGAATCAACATTCCGGCAAAATATTGGCAACTATCGCATTTCAAATACCGGTACCTACAAACACAAACATATATGCAACACCACAAACATATGCAACACCACAAACATACATAGATCTAGCTAGGACATAAAAAGTGCATGTGCACGTTGTTGGAGGGAGAACAACATAAAGATAGCTTCCCCCTTACTTACCTATCAAAAAAAGGGGGTTTAACCACGTAATTTGGATGAATTTATGGTGCAAATGAGGTGAGGAGGAGGAGGCAGCCAAGACAAGCTTGGAGGAGGGAGGAGAGAATGAAGTGGGGAAAGTGAGTGGGTAGGTGTGGCTGTCCAAAATATCTAGCTCGTCCCAGGTTACTAATGGCGCACCACCACAAAATGCGCCATTAGTAACCCTGGTTACTAATGGAGGTGCGCCATTAGTAGTTTTGCAAAAAAACACTAATGGCGCACCTGGGAGCAGTGCGCCATTACTAGCTTAAAGTAGTAATGGCGCACTGCACCTGGTGCGCCATTAGTGGTTTTGCAAAAAAGTAAAAAAAAAATTGTAGTGGCGCACTATGTTGCTAGTGCGCCATTACTAGTTACAACTAGTAATGGCGCACTATGTCATGGTGCGCCATTAGTATGTCTGGCAAAATAAAAAAATTGTTACTAATGGCGCACCGTGTGTCTGGTGCGCCATTAGTGTATTTCACACTAATGGTGCACCAGCACGTGGTGCGCCACTGCTACATAGCAATGGCGCACCACATGTCTGGTGCGCCATTAGTGGCCATTCCATCTATAACCCTTTTCCTAGTAGTGTCAGTTATGCAACTGTGTGGCCATGCATATGCGACCGTGCTGACGAGAGTGTGCAACTCCGCGGCCATGCATCAGCACCTCCCACGACAAATTCATGTGCGACTATGCGGACGAGATTGTGCAACTCTATGTCCATACATGTGCGACTGTGCCGACGAGAGTGTGCAACCCCACGGCCATGCGTGAGCACCTCCCACGTCAATTTATGTGCGACTATGCGCACGAGATTGTGCAACTCTGTGGCCATGCATGTGCGACTACACCGACGAGAGTGTGCAACTCCGCAGCCGGGCGTGACCAGCTCCCATGACAATTCACGTGCGACTATGCGGACGAGACCGTGTAACTCTGTGGCCATGCATGTGCGACCGCGCCGACGAGCGTGTGCAACTCCGCGGCCATGCGTGAACACCTCCCACGACAATTCATGTGACACTATGCGGACGAGATCGTGTAAGTCTGTGGCCATGCATGTGCGACCGTGCTGACGGGAGTGTGCAACTCCGCGGCCATGCGTGAACACCTCCCACGACAATTCATGTGCAACTATGCGAACGAGATCGTGCAACTCTGTGGCCATGCATGTGCGACCGTGCCGACGAGATGTGCAACTCTACGGCCACGTACCAGTCCGGCATCGCCTCCGCCATTAGAGCCTCGTCTCGAGCTCCTGCTAACAGCAATGGAGGAGAAGGAAGGAGAAATAGAAGCGAGGCCAGGTGTGAGGAAGAAGAGAGGAGCACCGCGACCATTTTATAGCTCGAGATCGGTGTACGGTGGGCGAGGTCCACCAACGCCACTCGTCGCTCGATCGCCGGTGTTCGGAGGCAAGTCCGCAAGCAGTGCCGAGAGTGCACTGGCCCGCGAGGTGAGTGCACGCTGCACCGGCAGCTAGCACGCCGCGCACTACCTTAGTACGGCCTAGATGCCCTACGCGCTAGGCGTCGCCGGTGGAGGAAGCGCGGGAGAGCACACCAGAGAGAAGAGAGAACCAGAGGTAGAAGAAGAGGCCGACAGTGGGCCCCGGGTCCACCAGTCAGCCAGAGAGAGCACTGTGCTCTCGGGTGCGACCAGCGTATTTTAGTAATTTAGAATTTATTCTAAATTTACTGTATCCACGTAGAAATATCTCGTTTTTCCCCCAACCATGGATTTTTTCCACGCAACGCCAGTATACCACACTGTGGTTTTACACCACTTATTGCCCTCTCACTGTAGCCACATTTTTATTGCACAGTAGAATGATTTCTTTTGGTAAGAGCAATGTTTGTTCAAAACGGCTTTTAACAAATCCCGAGGACGAGATTTTTTTTCTTAAGGGGGTAGTGTTGTGACACCCCAAAATTTTGACCTTGTTTTATAAATTAAAATTTTGCCAGGAAATTAAACTTTTCCATTTGTCTAGATTTACCTTTTGATATTATGGGTTTTTACCTCAAGTGGAAACTTTCCAAAAGTATTATTGGACTTGTATACTCTCTCTATGAAACAATTCTTTATCAGTGGATTTAATTGCAAGATTTGCTTTCCTCTGAGCTTTATTCTTTAAAAATGATTTTTCATGAATTTGGAGTCTCTGTTGCACTGCAACCATTTGATTAATGCATTTAAAAATTTCACCAATATTTGGGGATGTCATGTGATGTTTCCACATCACTTTTATGCAAAAATATCTTTTGGTTATTGCAGATTTTGAGCTCTACATAACCTTTTCAAATCTGGTCCAGTAGGTATTTTTGCACTACAACCTATTTAAATATTCCTTTAAAAATTATTCCAAGTGTTTGGAGATGTCAGGAGATGCATATAATTCAACTTTATACTAAAACCAGTGATGTTCTTTGAAAAATTTGAGTGAATCAACCTCTTTTTCATTCTGGTCCAGTTTGGTGATTTGTACTGCAACCCTAGTTTATTTTGCTCTAGTGCCCCTGCGCTTTTTCCTGCTTGTAGCCCTCCCTACAAAACCCTTAAGTCCAGGAGAGTGGACCCATTGGAGGATTTTAAGTGCATGCAATGAGACCTTTTTCTTTCTGTCCAAAACTGAAGTTTTGCAAAACTTGCACTAGGAAGTTTCTGGTTTTGCCCAAATGATCTTGCCATCATCATCTACATCTAGGGAGACACTAGTGTGACGCTCGGATAATTAAGCTACAGTAAACCTCTATTAATGGTGCCACGTCATCACATTACCGTTGCCAATCCTCACTTGATCCAAATCACTGTTCGTATTCAAATTTAACTTTAAAGTCAAAAATTCAAATTTGTCAAACATGCATAGTAAAATGTTCAAAGTGTGGAAAATTCCATAACTAATTATGGTTGTGAACCAACATCTTTGCTAAGTGGTTTAATGCCTTTAACTAATTAAAACAGGGGCTAAAAATATTTATTACATGCTTTTAAATAGCAAACAAATATAAACCTATTTTATTAAAGTGTGAAACTTCTTGTGGCAGAGGGGTAATTTAAAACACTAATTTAAGTGTTGGTCTCATATTTTTATAAAACTAAAATCTACTAGTAATAAAATAAAACAGAAAAGAAAAATAAATAAAAGAAACTGGAAAAGAATAAAAATAAAAAGGGGAGAAAACCCCCTGGGCTTCTGACCCATCGGGCAAGTGGGCAGCCCAGCCGGCCCACCCCCACTTGCCTCCTTCCCTTGCTACAGGGAGGCAGGGGGGTCGTGCCGCTCATCGCCCGGCCATGGCGCGCCCCTGCCGCCGTGGCGGGCATCCGCCGCCCCCCATCCTATATAGCCTCGCCCCCTTCCCCTCGGCGAACCCTAGCTCCTCCCTCCCTTTCCCCCTCGCGCCCCACGTCCTTTCTCTCTCTCACACACACACTCTGGCCAAACTAACCACGACGCACCGGAGCACGCCGCTACGAATCACTGCGGCCACCGGCCATCGTCCGCCACACCGACGGGTTCAGGAGGACCGCCACAATCGACTTCGTCCATCCCGGGCCTCAAATCGAGCAGGGCCGCCCTGTACGCTCGCCATCGACCTCGTTTCCACCGCGTACATCGTCGTCGTCCGCCGTCGATTGCCGCCGCCCCGGTCCGTCCCCGACCTCCCCGAGCACGCCTACAGCTCTGCGGTGAGCTTCTCCACCGGATCCTCCCTTTCCTTGCCTCGATCTGTCACCGTTGAGGCCGCCCTTACGCTCGGCCGCCATGAATGGGAGCTCGAGCTCTTGTGTGTACGTGCGTGTGATGCTGCTTGCTTCTGTTGTGCTGCTGCGTGCTGCTCATGCTCCCAACGCTGCTCGTCGTTGTTGCCACTGGTTTCAGCCGCGCCCGCATCCCCTGCCGCGCCCTCGCTGCCCCGAGGCCACGCCCAGGCGCACCCGTCCGCCCGCTGCTGCTCGCGACTGCCCGCGTTGCCGCCGCCGCCGCTAGCGGTCACCGCTGCTGCTGCGCTACTACAAGCCCCTGCCGCTGCTTTGCTCTTCTGCTGGCAGGCGCGCTGCCCTGCTTGCAGCTGCTACCGCTTTTTACTACTAGTTGCTACTACTGATTGATGCTACCGCCGGCCGCTGCAGTAGCTTGGCCATAAGCGTGCGTGTGTGCACAACATGCACAACCGGCTTTGCTTCTGGCCGCTTAGTTAATTAGAGATAAGATGGTTTAGGGATTATTTAGTGGCTAGATTAGCCTAGGTGTAGATGAAATGTGGGTCCCCTTGCTAAATAAATCTGTTTAACACTTTAGTTAACATAGCAGTCAATGACAAGTAGGCCCCACGACCACTATTCACACTTTGACCAGATCAAACATTGACTGTTGACTAGTTGACTGTGTATGCTGACTCAGCCACTGGACCCCGTGTCATTCTAATAGGCTAGCTGCATGTGTGTATAAAAAGTAATACACTGTTTAAATTTCGAATTGAGGTATACTTCAGAATTCTAGAAAACCTTTAAAACTTAGAAAATTAGTAGAAATTCAACCGTCGCTCAGGTGAAAAAGTTTTATACATGAAAGTTGCTCAAAACGACGAGACGAATCCGGATACGCAACCCGTTCGTCCGCCATACATCCCTAGAATAGCAAACACGCAACTTTCCCCCTCCGGTTCATCTGTCCGAAAACGTCAAACATCGGGGATACTTTCCCGGATGTTCCCCCTTTTCACCAGTATCGCTTACTACCGCGTTAGGTCACCCCTAGCACCGCGTATTGCCATGTTACGCTTTGTGATGCTTTGATTGATCTGTTATTTATTGCGCTCCCTCTCCGTTACTTCTTTCCGGTAGACCCCAAGACCGATGTTGCCCCTGTGATCGACTACGTCGACGACGACCCCTCCTTGCCAGAGCAACCAGGCAAGCCCCCCCTTGATCACCAGATATCGCCTATTCCTTATCTATACTACTTGCATTAGAGTAGTGTAGCATGTTACTGCTTTCGGTTAATCCTATACTGATGCATAGCCTGTCATTGTTGCTACAGTTGTTACCCTTACCTGCTATCCTACTGCTTAGTATAGGATGCTAGTGTTCCATCAGTGGCCCTACACTCTTGTCCGTCTGCCATGCTATACTACTGGGCCGTGATCACTTCGGGAGGTGATCACGGGTATATACTATATACTTTATATACATGACACATGTGGTGACTGAAGTCGGGTCGGCTCGTTGAGTACCCGCAAGTGATTCTGATGAGGGGGCTGAAAGGACAGGTGGCTCCATCCCGGTAGAGGTGGGCCTGGGTTCCTGACGGCCCCCGACTGTTACTTTGTGGCGGAGCGACAGGGCAGGTTGAGACCACCTAGGAGAGAGGTGGGCATGGCCCTGGTCGGCGTTCGCGGATACTTAACACGCTTAACGAGATCTTGGTATTTGATCTGAGTCTGGCCATTTGGTCTATACGCACTAACCAACTGCGCGGGAACAGTTATGGGCACTCGACGTCGTGGTATCAGCCGAAGCTCTTCTTGACGTCAGCGACGGAGCGGCGCGCGCCGGATTGGACTGGAACGCCTGCTAGGCTAGGTCTGCTTCCGGCCGCGTACGCAACGTGCAGGTGTGTGATGGGCGATGGGCCCAGACCCCTGCGCGCATAGGATTTAGACCGGCATGTTGACCTCTCTGTTGAGCCTAGGTGGGGCTGCGACGTGTTGATCTTCCGCGGCCGGGCATGACCCAGGAAAGTGTGTCCGGCCAAATGGGATCGAGCGTGTTGGGTTATGTGGTGCACCCCTGCAGGGAAGTTTATCTATTCGAATAGCCGTGTCCCTCGGTAAAAGGACGACCCGGAGTTGTACCTTGACCTTATGACAACTAGAACTGGATACTTAATAAAATACACCCTTCCAAGTGCCAGATACAACCCGGTGATCGCTCTCTAACAAGGCGACGAGGAGGGGATCGCCGGGTAGGATTATGCTATACGATGCTACTTGGAGGACTTCAATCTACTCTCTTCTACATGCTGCAAGATGGAGATGGCCAGAAGCGTAGTCTTCGACAGGACTAGCTATCCCCCCCTTATTCTGGCATTCTGCAGTTCAGTCCACTGATATGGCCCTTTACACATGTACCCATGCATATGTAGTGTAGCTCCTTGCTTGCGAGTACTTTGGATGAGTACTCATGGTTGCTTCTCTCCCTCTTTTCCCCCTTTCCTTTCTATCTGGTTGTCGCAACCAGATGTTGGAGTCCAGGAGCCAGACGCCCCCGTCGACGACGACACCTACGACACTGGAGGTGCCTACTACTACGTGCAGGCCGCTGACGACGATCAGGAGTAGTTAGGAGGATCCCAGGCAGGAGGCCTGCGCCTCGTTCGATCTGTATCCCAGTTTGTGCTAGCCTTCTTAAGGCAAACTTGTTTAACTTATGTCTGTACCCAGATATTGTTGCTTCCGCTGACTCGTCTATGATCGAGCACTTGTATTCGAGCCCTCGAGGCCCCTGGCTTGTATTATGATGCTTGTATGACTTATTTATGTTTTAGAGTTGTGTTGTGATATCTTCCCGTGAGTCCCTGATCTTGATTGTACACATTTGCGTGCATGATTAGTGTACGGTCAAATCGGGGGCGTCACAAGTTGGTATCAGAGCCGACTGCCTGTAGAAATCCCCCTTTCCAACTCCTTGGCCGAAGTCGAGTCTAGACATTGCAAAAACTTTTACTAACATGGCTGTGTGTCTTACGGGCCCACGTCGCCATTGGGTGGTATTAGGATCTTTTACTCCTTGTCTATACTCTGGGACTCTGATCTCTCTTCTATTCGGGTTAAATGAATTTTGCTAATTCTAACATTAGGATCTCGTTATCACTTTCACCCGGAGAGCCCCTTATTACAGATGATCGTCTGCTGCACCAGAAGGATCCGAAGATACTCTCCGATGTTCTCTTGAGACTTTATGGTGCGCTTTTGCAACTCCCTTCCATCGATAAACCCCTGTGGATAACCACGTATACTCGCCATTCATATAATGCTTCCCAGTTGATCTTGTTATTACAAGATACCCCGAAATTCTCTTTGTTGCTCCGAGAATCCTTTGAGCTTACTGCCTTGCTGTTCTTTGCCACATGAATACCACTATGGATAATTTCTAGCACTCACCGGATATTTGCTCATCCCCAGTTGATTCATGTATTTCACAAAAGTCTTCAAAATACTATTTGAACTTCCTAAATCTTGAGTAGCCTATTGCTCTTGAAATTCTTACTTGCTTACATTATGGTTAATCCCAGAAGTCTATAATCTTATTGGCATCTCTTGTCATTATCATTTTTGAGTCCATTGATTCAATTTGTTGCGAATGCTCGCAATCCTCAATCAGATCCTAGAATTCATCCTTCTGGCTCAGACGTCATTTTAAACGTGAGCTAGATCTCGACCAATCAAATTGCCATCGGTTGTACCCCTAAGCCTACTCAACTTATCCATCCTTGATCAGAGCGTTGCTTCTGATCCCCCGATTTGGAAATCATAGTTCTTTTGCATTTGAACTTTGAATTAGTTAGTTGTTTCTATAATCAGATCTCCTTGCATTCTTCTTCCTCTGATTGAGTACCGATGCTCACATCAGATTCCTTGTGGACCATCGGTTCCTTTGTTGGATTTTATCCGACGGTGTCCTTCATATTGAATAACCTTGTGAGCCTTTCCATGGGTATATAATGCCTTTGGTAAATTGTATCATCTGCTTTTGAACAATGCTCTACTTTCGAGCTTGTAATATTTACTCCGAAGTTTGTGGCTAAGATGCCCTGATGGGTTGAACCTACGCCTTCCCTAATCCGTGTGAACCCTAAAGATTACACGGGTCATACTTATCTGGTATTGCACCAGGTAAACACTTTCAACAACTAATGTCATTTTCGAAATACGAGAGGTGAATGAAAGGTTATGCGTTGAACAAGTGGGAGTCGACCTTGAACCCTGTGTTCGTGCCCATGGACACGATGTATACCTTATCATGGAAGCTTCTCTTAAAATAATTATCCCCTTGTTATAAGTTCATCTGGTATCCGTGGACGTGGTTCCGACCATGATTGTTCTCCTTTGATTCCATTTCTCGGAAAAGTTAAAGAACTTGTCTTCTGCAGATTAATACATCCTTGCAACCTCTATTTCGATCTTCCTTCGAGTATTACCCTCCGGTATCTCGAGAATATCAAAGAAATGTGTTGCTTCCCTTGAGTCTTCATCTAGTATTGCTTCTCATCGATTTCAGATTTCCCCGAGTTCTGAGTTATTAGTTACTCAAGAACACCGATAAGTGAATAAATTCCACACCCTGATTCAATAACTCTAAATAATTTTCGTTGCTTACGAGTTTAATAACCCTTCAAGTCATTCCTAGCCTGATCGGCTATATCATTATCGTGTCAAATTTTAACTATGCTACTTGGTTCTTCTTCCCGGAGCATAATTTACGACGATGAGCTAAGCTTACATCGATCTTCCCCGTCATATCATTCTTCCTTGAACAACAAGCTTGATTTCAAGTTTGTGTCGTACCCGTGGTTCGAATAACCTTTTGCTTCATCATACCTTTTAGCTTGATGTCATCGTTGATCGATTACATCTTCATGAAATCTCTCGACAAATGTGTCATGATCATCATCTACATTCTGAGCTCTTCCAAGATATCTATCGAAATTCAGGATGAGAAATACCATCCTTGCCCCTCGATGAATTGTGTTATCATCGACAACATTCTTGCCTCCCCCCAACACAAACTTGTTCATATTTTGTGTTGTATCTTGATTTCCCTGCTATCCAACCTATGTTACGTTCTACCGTGGAGTATTACCATCTTTGATGTCAAGAATGTCGTGAGCATTACCCCACCTCTTAAGAATTCTTGGTACAGTGATACTTCTCACCATCACCATTCTTTCTTGGTCCCCGTGTTGTTTATAAACGAAATACCGACAAATGGTCTGTGATGTGTAAATTCTAAACTTCTAGCAACCCTATTGCTTTGAAGTTATTGGTCTATAGTTTCATTCTACGTCTATGGCCTAATGAATCATCATTCGAACATTGATCGTGCTACCTAGCCCATATTTCGGGTGCACATTTCAACCAATGTTTAACTGTGTATGTTTTCCTCGAGCATACATCATTAAGTCATTCGATCTAGCTAATGTTATCTCCTTGTTCACATAGTTGTGGAAATCCATCTTTTGGAAATCTCAATGGGTTGTCGCTGAGTCAATCAGTCACCTCCTCACCTCTCCTTGATTTAATGATGAACCCTTGTTCGGAACTCGCTTCCATAGTTCATCTCCCGAGAATCTTCGATGTCATTTCGACAATTTGTGTTGCACCTTTCTTCTCAGGCATCCTGAGTCTGATTTATCCTGACACCAATCAGATCTGAATCTCGGTCAGATATGATGGTTGGAACATATTTCCAAGAGTTATAACATTGGTCTCTACATAACCCGGTAAGGTGATGTCTTTGCTTAGCACCCCTAGTCAGAGGACCTTTTGTTATAATTTCCTTTTTAGCAAGGTTAACCATTCTTCCATGAGGAAATTGAAAGACTTATTCTATGTGTTGTTCCTGATGAATCCTTTTTGTATCCAAGTCCGACCTTTGCTTGAAGACCATCTCAACGCACTACCCTCGCCCACTCGCCAGAACCCTCCAAGCCACCCCTGGCGCCCTACAGCGCCGCCGTCAGAGCCTTTGGCGGCACGCCGGCGTCGGCAGTGAGCTCCTGCCACGGACGGCGCCGCCCAAGCCACACCAGCGCGCCAGCTGCCCCCTGGAGCAGCTCGAGCTTATCCTGGAACCCGTCGGCACGCGCTCGTCAGCGCCACGTCGCCCTGCAGCTACAGCACGGCGGTCGCCGGCGTTCTTATCCACGGCCGCCACGGGACCAGCCTCGAACGCCTATAAAAGGAGGCCCCGAGCCCCTCCGAGCGCTCAGGCGACCTCAGGCCTCCCCCCTAGTGCTCCCCTAGCCGTGGATTGACCGGAAGAGGCCATCTCCCCCACCTCCGGCCGGTTCGGCCGCCGCTGCCTTCCGGTGCCGTTCGTCGCAACCAGACAATCCCCCGCCCATCCAACACCACCACCACCACCCGCTTCCCCTTGTTCTTGCGGAGCTGCCTAGCGCCTCAGCCTCGATCGGAAACCACTGGAGCCCAAACCCCCATTCACTCCCGTAGCCCCCTCCGCCGCGGAGCTCGCCGCCGGCGACTCCTCCCACCACCGTCGACCCAACGACCACCGGGAGGACCGCCCCGGTCTGGCAGGTCCATCCCCGCCCTCGGATACCCGTGGGGGGCTTCCGTTCATCGACGGCGATCACCGGAGTCCCGCCTCCGCTCGGGCAGAGAGAGAGGAGGGAGAGGGGGACTAGTCAAACCTGACCAGTGGGCCCCCTGGACCCACTATCAGTGACCCACGCGCCACCCACGCTGGCTTAAGTGGAAGCGTATATCCTCGAGTACGTATCCCCTACCCCGAAAGCGTATTCTGTATCGAAACGTTTTCCTTTTTCTGGTTTTATTAAAAACAGAACTTTGGCTGGCTATATCTTTAAAAATAAAACTCCAAATGAGTTGATTCTTTTTCCTACCTCTCTCAAATTTCATCTAGTTTATTTTAAGATTTATTTCAAAAATATTTGGGACAACTTTTTGTACTATTTTTGAAATATTTGTTATTTGAATATTTTTCAAAATAGGAAATGGAGAGAGAAGAAAACTTCCAAAAAGTGCACCCCTTGCATACTCTTGAAGGCAAGCATTCTGAACTCTGGCATAATATTCCTGTGTGGTGTTTTGGTACGGTTACAACACCACCTTGACTTGGAGCATACGTTATTTTTATGTGACGATAAAGTCACACACATGAGTACATATTGGAGATGATTCACTGTTAGAAATGGATATGCTGGTGATAGTAATCATCCTCGCGAGCTTTCCATGCATACCGGCAGGAAGCCGGGAAAGTCGTGGTCTTGGGTAGACACGAGCTTGTCCCTAGTTCCTCGTTGAGACGAGTATGTCCGGTATGGCATGGTGAGGCTTGATGAGTGGTGAGTTTATCTGTTAAATGGAAATATTTTTGTCATGCTAATCATTCGAAGAATACTTGGACCTCCTGAGACGGCCGTAGGTCAAGTCTTGTTCAGTAACTTCCCCTACTTGTTTTGTACTACCACTTGTCCCTGTCGCAGGTAGGGTACGGTTCAGTAAGTTGTCAACCCCTTATCAAGGCACACACCGTACAGAGAGGCCATGGTGGAAGATACCGGATGCATCCGGTAGGCATGCCACCTGGTCCGGGGGCATGGGTGTTTCCGGTTGGGACCGAGAGGGGGGCACCCCTTAGAGCGCGCGATATAAATTTGATCCCATGCTACGTCGAGGTTGTAGCCTCCCCACTTAGAGTTTTGCTTGACAGGTGTCGTGGGTGATTCCAGACACCGGTAAGTTAAACTGGTGTGTGCAGGTCAGGCGTGTTTTCAATTAAAAGGCCGTAGGCGGAATTAGTCCCGATGGACTAAATAAATCCGTTACTCGTGGGTAAAGAGTACACCCTCTGCAGAGGTTATATCTATTCGGATAGCCATGTTCATGGGTAAGGACTTCAGTCTGAGATGGGTCTAGTGACGGTCTTCGGATGGAGAAACGGCTAAACTAGATATTGTTTGACCCGTGACGTATGAGGATTATGTTTATTATTATTATGGACTAACCATTTACATTATTTGAATTATTGAGTATCCCTGGGACGGTTCTACCTCCTGAATATTCACTGTGATTATTCTTATATAAGCCCTCTCTGTGGTGTCGCTCAGACGCCCGACTGCGGCATGCTTGTTATTTAATTATTCTTTATAAGCCCTTTATGTGGTGTCGCTCAGACGCCCGACTACGGCATGCTTGTTATTTAATTATTCTTTATAAGCCCTCTCTGTGGTGTCGCTCAGGCGCCCGACTGCGGCATGCTTATTATTTAATTATTCTTTATAAGCCCTTTATGTGGTGTCGCTCAGACGCCCGACTGCGGCATGCTTGTTATTTAATTATTCTTTATAAGCCCTTTATGTGGTGTCGCTCAGACGCCCGACTGCGGCATTGTTAATTCATTTGCACCCTTTCGAGGAGTCATTTCAGACACTCGATCATTGCATTCTATTTCTACTCCCGTATTGCATGTTGAGGTTTTACCTGCATGCGTGCATCACGGATTTCGTTTATTTCGTGACAGACGTTATCATCAAAAAATATTTCGGAGCATGATTACCCCTTGTTATATTATACCCGTGTTCTTGATGTTTGCGAGTACATTCAAACGTACTCACTGGCTTGTCCCTGGCTATTGTCTTGGCCAGATTTAATTTCTTGCGTGGAGAAGAGCGTTACGACGACAGCCCCGGAACCGATGTAAAGGTGATAGCAGCCTCGCGAAGATAGGAGTTATCCTAGTCAGCTGTTCTTGTGGGAAATGGAGTCCCATAGACGCAGGTGAACCTCAAACCGCTTCCGCCATCAACCACTAGAAACCAAGTGTTGTACTCATAGGCCACAATGGTCTTGTACTACATATTTTGTACCTTGCATGGAATTCTTGTATCAAGTTGGTGCCTCATCAGCTAACAGTAATCCTAGGGCTGGTGAGCACAAAGGCCGTTTTCTGGGAAATTAATATCCCGAAAAAACCGGTCCTGACAATCAGCCTTTTAGGTGAGATCGTAGACTCAACCCAAACTTTTCATATTTAGACAGTCCAAAAATAATCTGAAAAAAAGTACAACATACCTACGGGGTATGTCTACCACTTCAAAAAAAATCAACTCAAAACTTGATCTACAGTTAGAGATTCAAAAAAGACAAATTCGACTATGAATAGTGTCAGCTTTGGGGTGAATAGTATTTGACACTATTCACATCTGATTTTGTCTTTTTTGGTCCTCTAAGTGTAGTTCGAATTAGGAGATGAAACTTTTTAAGCTTGTACATCACACATGAATGTGTGTCTCCAATTTTTTTCAGAATTTTTAAACATGTTTTGTATCTTCAAAAAATTTGATCTCATTGATCTCACCTAAGGACGGATCCTATTAAAGGGTGGCGCCTCCACTCGCTGCTCGCCAATGTCACTGTTCTTCATCTCACCTTCAGACTCGCCAATAGTTTTCATGATGTCTTCCACACTCAGGCCACCACTCTCCTTAATCTTAATTAGAAGCCGACGGTGACTGCCAGTTTGATTCGCTGCTTTGGTCATATAATTTGCTGATTGATATACTAGAAAAGGAGAGGATCATGCACTCTCTCTCCTGCTTGGGTCTTCCCTCGGCTTTTTTTTACCAAAACTAAATAATTGCTCGTGTGTTCAACGAGATATAAATATAAATATTCTAATAGTCCCTTCGTTTCAGTTTACAAGTCCTGCGCGTATACCTAGGTTGTCAATTTTATCACCCTAATATAAACTATATAACACAAAAATTATACCGTTTGAAAATAGAACATCTAAAGTTTATATTGGTATATTTTTTGTAATATATGACTTGTATTAGGTTGGTCAAATTGATGACCTAGGGGTACGCGCACGCCCTGTAAACTGAGAGAGAGAGAGTATGTCAGTCTGTGAATTACTTGCCCATATTAATGTGATTGTGTAAATAAATATTTATTAAACCGTCCGTAATTTACCTACCTGAACAAAATTTAGGATGCTATTTGGTGAGAACTTGTAGGCTTACTATAGAAAACATAATTTTATTTGGTAACTCGATAAAATGTGGGACAGTTTATATGCTGTTTTTCAAGGAAAAAGAACGTCTCTCTTTTTTCAGTACTACTAGTACAGGAAAACAATCAAACTATTGTGTAATTCATACTCCAGTTACATGCACGGATCACTTCAATTTGGTTATTAGTTAGGTACTACTCCTTCCGTCCCATAATATAAGAGCGTTTTTACACTACACTAATGTCAAAAATGCTCTTATATTATGGAACGAAGGGAGTATAATATAAAAGCCAGTTATACTGTAATGAAGCTATTGTATTTACCAAACTGAAGAAATGTTTCACTACCCTTGCAAAGCAGATAAAGCCATCGCCGAGGACAGGACAAATTGCAAAGCCTAACAAGCACGCAAACAAACGGCAACGCCATCATGAGACGTGTCAACAAAGAGTGGTTCCTCTGAGACGTACTCCCCCCGTTTCTTTTTCTGCACGCAAAGTTTTGTCAAAGTCATGCTTTGTAAAGCTTCACTAACTTTATTATATTAAAAAATATCAACATTCATAATATAAAATCAATATTATCAGATGCATCATGAAATGTATTTTCATACTGTATAGTTTTAATATTGTAGGTGTTTATATTATTTTAAGTAAATTTAGTCAAACTTTGTGTAGTTTGACTTTGACCAAATTTTACACATGGAGTAAAAAGAAACGGAACGATCAGCTACTCTCCGGCTGTACTAGCTAGCTAGTCTCCGGCTGGCGACAATCGCAACGATCAGCTAGCTACCTATGTTCGCCTAGGTGATAGTAGATGTGCTTTGGAGGGACGGACCCCGGAAGAGCGATGAAGCCTATGGCCCGAACGCCCGACCAGCCAGCCCACCAAGGACCAAGCAGCGCATCGCGTGTGCTTCACACGAGCCATCCGACATGGCCGGAGCACCAACGATCGGCTAGCTAGCGAGCTATTCGATTACACTGCTCCGTGCGCCCCTCCGCTAGCTGTAGCTGTACCCTGCACTCGCCGGAGGAGAGGGACGGGCCAGCGGATCATGGCCGCGATATTCTCTGCTGCCACGGACGAGTCGGCCGTCGATGCCGCTTTCCGGTTGCGCGCAACGCCAGACCGTTTTGGTTTCTCGTCCGGGGTGGTCCTCTTTTTTCTTTTCTTTTTTGATTGATTGATTGATAACGTGTGGGGTGGTCCTCGGCTCGTGAACTGACTGTCCATGGTTTTGTCGGGTGATCAATGTGAGATAGACTACGAACGTAGGGGTGATTGGCTGCACGAGAGGAGATGTGGGTTCTTTGTTGTGTGTAACAATGAACAACTACTTTCTCTAGTGTCAAAAACACTTTTATATTATGGAACGGAGGGAGTAGTATTTTTTACGTAAAAAATAACAATTTTTCTATATTCATATGAAATTGCAGGAGCATCCTTTTTTTACGGAACCTAGTTGGGCTTATATGGATAGGAAAAACTGGACAAAGTGACCTGGTTTATAAGAAAAGCTAGAGGCTGTTTGGATTGAAACCTATAGGAGTCCAACCAAAAAATTGGTCGCTCTGTTTCAAAAAAAAAAAATGGTCGCTCACCTAGCGTGGGCGCATGCTTGGATGGCAGCCAATAATCTGGCTCGCCCTGCCTGCCTTATCACAATTAGTTCAATTTTACGCCAACTTATGGGCGAGCCACGGGCAGCAGAATCCTGCTCCAATTTTTTGGCAGCAAACGAATTGGCAGGGCTAGCAGGGCCAACATCCAAACAACCTCCTAGACCGAAAACCACACCAAAACAAAAAAGAAGAAGAAAAAACATGCTTTTAAGGCCATTGTGGTCGCTGGACAAATCCACATGCCAATGTTATTTCAGTCCTGACTTGTATGTGTTGTGATCCGAGTAAAGATGAATTGATATAAATTCAAATATATGCCCAATTTCAAAAGGTTGAACGGTTATCCTTCCATGAAAACATACTTGACTGGGAACTACCACATGCTTTTTCTGATACTCTGTTATGGAATAGTGGCAATAAAATTGAACGACATCCCTCCAAGGACACGTAAAGGAATCCAAGGATGCAAAAATTCTAGGATTTCACTACAAGAGTCAAAAGAGGAAACAATGGACCACTCAGAATTTGTAACAACAGTCTCTATGACCTGAGTTATGCCACAAGCAAGCATGAATGGTCAGATAGATATAGAGCTTTCACATCGGAGGTCGAGACTCGTGCTCGAAGAACACTACCAAGCCAAAGTTACCATGTGTTGCCGCCATATTAAAAAAAGTTTCACTGTCGGTAGGCCCACAAGGCCCACTATGTACCCGATGGCACGAGGGAGCCCGGAGGAAGGGATAAGCGTTCTCTAACCACCTTGATCCCTAAGTTGATGCCGACGGCGAGCCAGAACACATCTCCCTTTGTAAAACCCTAGCCTCCACCGTGTATATATGGGGAGGCCAGGGGCCTCTTAGTCCCATCTACGCTCTCGTAGAATAACTCTCGGTAGTATCATTCACCCCATTGTAAACTCTCGCACGAGATATTCCATCATCAGTATACAAAAACTGCAAGCAGGATGTATGGCACTACTCCACCATGGAGGCTTGAACCGCACGACTTCCAATCTGTGACTTCCAGCTATGCAAGGCGGCCTACCGAGGGTACTGACGAAAATCTGCACCATCAACGCCCTTCGACGACGCTAGACCGCCGGGGCGATGACTAGGCGGGGAGGACCTTATTCCATCTTTAGGGAGTTGCATCCACATCTCATTCCTGAATAGGACACAAACACTAATCTAAAAAAATATTAAAATAGAGCAATAGCCTAAATGCATTTTTTAGTTGCTAAAAACATATGGAAATGACCCCTCCAAGAAAAACATAAAAAATATCTGCATATCACTACTTAGTGATCTAAAATGCTCTTATATTTTTTTACGAAGGAGGTACTAGTTAGGCACCACGGCTACTCCCTACTACGATTTACTATTACAGATTTTCGCATTTTCAATATTTTTGTAGCTCACACATGAAACCATGTTTTCAAGTAATTTAGCACACATGTGTATTTTTAAACAAGCTAAATATAATAATATTAAGATAGATACAAAGTACACCTACGTTAGCCAACGACACAATATCGAGACTGAATCAAGACACCAAAGACGCACATAATCAAGAAGATCAAAAGAAGAAGAAAAAAACAAAGAGAGCCAACGTGATGAATGACTTACAACGGAACATCATCCATCATCTTTTTTTAGTAAAAATACCCAAAGCATATTTTAGATCCAATTCATATAAAAAAACAAAAACCAGTACTCCCTTCGTCCAAAAAAACTTGTCCCTCAAATGGATCTATCTAACATCAAGTTAGTGCTACTTACATCCATTTGAGGGACAAGTTTGGGACAAGCTTTTTTGACGAGGGAGTACAATAGATAGATAATTGGATGCCAAATGATCAATAAAAAAATACATGAAAATTTTACTAGCCTTCTTCTTCTTCGGATTGTATGTTGCCCGCAGAAAATTGAAAGTTGCACTGAACAACACTAAAGGAAAAGTATACATGCATACCAAATTTTAAAGACCGCAATAGTCACGCGCCCCTTTGAGACGAGAACTATAAATCACTTAAGCAACATCGGTTGAAGCATAACCCCACGCAAATACAGGCTTGTGATCGATTATCACCAGTTCACAGGGTTGGAGAAAACTGGAGCATGCCACAGAGCAACATGAAAGAAGATGTGGAAGTCGCAGCAGCAATAACCAACCAATTTCACTATTAAAAAAAAGACACATCCGTGACATTTTGGGCCGAACAAAAAAAATTCTGTCATACTTATGACACTTCTATGACGATAATAGTGACAAAACCCGGTATCATCATAGATGTGGTGGGCTCCTACTTCTATGGAAAAAAATCATGACAGAAAATGGGCTTTTCGTCCTGGGCGGGCCGGAGACGCGGCTGCATGACATTCTTTGCGCCGTCCATGACGGAAAAAACCGTGGTAGAAGCGAGGGCGCGGAAAATATCGTGGAGTTCCCGGTACGCCGAGCGATGCGCGTTTCTCTCGTACACGTACGCGCATGGGTGCGAGGCGTTGGGCTCTAACTGAACCCGAGCGAGGCGTTCGCCTACTGAATCCGAGCGATTGCATTGCAGGCTACGCATTACTGAACTCGAACGATCGATCGATCCCTTGCTGTTAACTAAACCCGGGTGATTCCTTCGCTACTGCTGCTAATTGAAGCTGATCGATGCTGCCTCTGGATGAACAGTGAGCGTTGTTGTGGGGGTTTAGATGAACAGTTCCCGGTGGGGGGTTGGATGAACAGGACCCCGTGGTAGTAGAGGCCGTTGCCGCTGGGTGAACAGTACCCCGATCGATCGAGCCGGTGGAGGGGTGGATGAACAGGACGACCCCGTGGAGGGCTGGTTGAACAGTAGCCGGTGGAGGGCTAGATGAACAGTAGCCCGTGGAGGGGTGGTTGAACTAGACCCCGTGGAGAGGGCTGGTTGAACAGTAGCCGGTGGAGGAGCGGTGGAGGCTGGATGAACAGGAGCCCGTGGATGAACAGTCGTTGGTGGAGGCTGGAGGAGGTCGACGGTGGATGAACAGTAGCCCGTGGAGGCTGGAGGAGGTCAACGGTCCGTGGAGTCCCGTTTTGTGGTACGCCACACCCCTCCCGATGAACATGACCCCCGTTTCGACCGTAGCGCTCCAACACAAGTCTGTTTCCTCCGTTTTGCAGTACGCCACACCCCTCCCGATCAACAGGACCCCGTTTCCACCGTAGGAGGTCCAACAGAAGTCTGTTTCCTCCATTTTGCGGTACGTCAGACCCCTTCCGATGAACAGGATCCCGTTTCCATCGTGGCCGGTCGAACACAAGGTTGTTTCCTCCGTTCTGCGGTACACCAGGCCTCATTTCCATCGCCTGTTCCGTCCAAGTCGGTTGGCTCCCGATGAACAGCACGCGTTCCGTTGCCTTCCGATAAACACGACGCATTCCGTTGCCTCCCCATAAACACGACGACGACGCAGTTTCTCCGTTCCGACCCAACCACAGCCATGTAAACGAGCCCTGGTCGTACGTATACGCAAGTAGGCGTTCGAGACCCCGCTCGTATGTACGTACGTGGCCGTATTTACTTTCTTGTACCCTGGCCGCTGTACGTACGTGTACATGCTATGTGCGCGCCTTTACTACCACATGTGCGCGTCTCTACTATCACACGTGCACGCGTCTACATCGACTAGTATGTACATACACGTTCGTGACCAGAATGACAACGCTACGTACGCTTCGACCGGGTGGGTCCCGACTGTCAGGCACTTCCTTGCGTGCGAAGATGTAGCCGGTGGGTCCCAGCAGTCAGGGGGGCGAATCATTTTTTTGCCCGTAATATGGACGCACTTCTTTGCGTGCGAAGATGTAGCTGGTGGGTCCCAGTAGTCAGGGGGAAACGTTTTTTTCACAAAATACGGTGGCCCGTCTGGTGGGTCCCTGTTATCAGGTGGAGGAATCATTATTTTCGGCGAAATAAGGAGGCACTTCCTTGCTGCGGCCGTGGACCCAGCTGTCAGCCTCTCCACGTACAGTACTCTTCCGATGAAAGTCGTTCCTTGACCACGTTGACCACACCGCGGCGAGAGCACCTGGGCGGTGGATGACGGCGAGGCCTAGGAAGGGGACGACGCGGAGCCGGGGAAGACGCGGCAGTGGATGCCCACGCGAAGAGGAGTACGAGGGTTCACTGGTTCGGCTGCGGTGTGAGGCTGCCGTCGCCGCAGGGCCTGGCCAGCGGTGGGAGTAGTAGGGGGCGGTGAGGCCTCCACGGCATCACAGCCGGCCACGGGAAGCAGGAGCACGCGACACGACCGGCGTTGGTTTGGGCGGCTGGAGCAACAAGACCTTAGGTTGAAGAAGCACTACCACCGTTGGATGGACATCGTACGGTCACTGGAGCTAGAATCGTTCATATTGACTAAGTTGACAAAGCCCTCCGTCCTCGTCAACTTAGTAGGCCCACAAGTCGGCCTCCCACTATGGTGGGTCCCAGCTAGAAGGGGGTATTATTTTTTTGTGCGTAACAAGGAGGCACTTCCTTGCGTGCGAAGATATAGCTGCTGGGTCCAACCTGTCAGCGAGGGGAACATTTTTTTCACGAAATACAGAGGCCCTTCCAGGGGTCCCTGCTGTCAGGTGGAGGAATCATTATTTTGCGCATAATAAGGAGGCATTTCCTTGCGTGCGGCCGTGGACCCAGCTGTCAGCCTCTCCATGCACAGTCTACTTTCGATGGATGTCGTTCGTTGACCACGTTGACTACTCTGCGCCGAGCGCATCCAAGGTGGTGGACGACGGCGAGGCCCTAGACAGCAACGAGCCGGAGATGGGAAGACGCGGGAGTAGAGTCGCAGACGGAGAGGTGTACGAGGGTTAACTGGTTCTGGTGCGGTGTGGTTCGGCAGTCGGTGGAGAAAAACAGGAGGTGTGGAGGGGCGGAGGGATGGCCTGGCCAACGGTGGGGTAGCGCTTCACAGCGAAGCGTGCTAAGCAGAGCTGCTAGCAGCAGGAGGTGGGAGCAGGTGGTCCCGGCGGGGCTGGAGGAAGAAGACGAGAGATTGAAAATGGATGCCGGTCGTTGGATGTAAATCCAGCGGCTAATGATGTCAGAATCATGTATTGACTAAGTTGACAATGACTTGCGTTTACTTCGACCTATTGGCCCATATTTCAGCCTCCAAAAATGTGGCACGTATTCAACCCATTTTTTCAGCATTTACAGTCAATTTGATCTCTTTTTTTAGAATTAAAGTCCATTTGCTGGGCTGGGTTAACAAATAATGTAGCGTCCATGCGGCCCATTTATTTTTCTCCTAAAAAATTACATGCCATTTGCACTTTCTCGAAATACACGATTTTGCTGGGCTGATTCTAATTATAATGTTGGGTTGGGCGCAACAATGTTATCAAAAAATAATAAGGAACTGAGCATTTTGTTATAAATATATTTAAATAATAAGTGATTTATTATTACATTGGTCCTTAAATCTTACCAAATTTTTGTACACAATCACTAGGATTTTCGTTGCCAAGAAATCCAGTATTTTATTGCTAAGAAATTACTTTTATAAGTAAATAAGATGTGGGATATTGTTTTCTTACATATGTAAGTATCTGTTAAATATATGATGACAATAAGAATAATATATAATAACATATAAAATAATTTAAATACATATAATATAGTTAGAAGGGAAACAAAAGTTCGACCCGGCGTTCCTACTCTTATATAGAAAAATAGAACAGACCTCTGCGTTTTCTTCAAAAAAAGACATAAATTGGGCTGCCGATATTTCAGGAAAAATAAAACCTCGGATGGGAGGTCCATAGGCCGGTCGATATATGACGGCCCTCAAAAAAATACAAACCGGCATGTCGTGGGTTGCGCATGTTAAAAAAGAAAGCCTAGACGGGGCAGCCCAAAACCCGCGGATACTTGCTGCCCCAGTGATAATAAATGATACTACCTGCCAGCTCCACAGCTTCGTTGTGAATTTATCTCCTACATTGAAGCACCTAAAAAAAGTAAATATGTTGACAAACCCGTGGTCCCCAACGCCTGTATAGCATTAGGAGGAAGTTTTTTTTGATGAGGCACTTGCTTGCGTACGGCCATACCCCTGGTGGGTCCCGACTGTCCACCTCTCCACGTACAGTCCTCTCCAGATTCCTCTCGTTTGTTCAGCATGTTCACAACGGCAGACAGCGGCGCCGCGGCGAGCGCACAAAGGCGCAGGAGGTGATCGGACCACCCAAGGAAGTGCCTATTTGTAACGAAAGTATTGAACTAGCCCAGTGGCCAAGTGACACTACCCGACAGCTGTTCCGCCCGGGTACGATTCCACCTGATGCAGGAAAAATATCTCCAAATTTTTTGCCTCTGCCATTATTGACATGTGGGTCCCCATTGTCATCTACGCACACCACGTCCAATACTTGCCAAAACTTTGTCCCTCGTTTTCTCTGTTTTTTGCATACTTGACATTGTGTGGGCATTTTGAAAATAGCATATCTTTTTGATTGTGCATCATATGAAGATGTGCGATGCATGAATGTTGATCAGCATGATGTTAACTGGTTGGTAGTTCCATTTTCGACCATGAATAAAACTTCCAACATGATGTTAATCCTGTTTGAAAAGGCCGTGTTACTATAAATGCTCTGCCTCTAAAAGTTGCAGTTTCTTATCCGAAACTGAACTTGTAGTTTCTTATATGAAACTGAAACTTGCAGTTTCTTATCTGAGAATCACATTTTCTGCACTTTTATACTCCTATGAAACTTCATTTTTTTAAGTGCTAAAAATATATCTCTAGAATTCATAAAATACTTCATATGCTCAATACTGCAAATCTGAAATTCAAAAGACATTCATATCTGAAAGTACTCTCAAAATAGCTATTTTTTTAAATAATACATTTTTTTATTAATTTTCATAAATATTACGTTGGATAAAAAAATTCAAAAATAATACACCGTCGGAGTCGGCCCACAGCAGGCCGATTGGATTCCAGTCGGCCTACAGCTGGCCGACTGGCCCCTGTCGGCCCACTGTGGGCTGATTGCATCCTGTCGGCCAACTGTGGGCCGATTGAAACTAATTGGCTTGCTGTGGGCTAATTGTTTTTGCAAAAAAAGTAGGCATAAAAAATATATGTTTAAAAAATGTTAATCATGTAATTAAAAAATGTTAAACGTGTATAAAAAAATGTTCCTGATGTATACAAAAAATGTACAATACATATGCAAAAAAGTTGACATAAAAATTATGTTTTAAAAAGTGTTAAGAATGTATTTAAAATTGTTAAATGTGTGTATAAAAAATGTTTCTTATCTATTCAAAAAATATAGAATGTGTATGAAAAAAATTGACACCAAAAAAATATGTTTGAAAAAAATGTTCCAGTTCCATATAAAAAGAGCAACCAATCATACTTAGGTCCGTGATGCTCCCATACCGGATCCGGAGCTGGAACATTTTTTTATACACGTTTAACCTTTCATTCCAATACATGAAACATTTTTGTGTACTCGTTGAACATTTTTTCAAATACATGATTAACATTTTTGTCAAACATATTTTTTGGTGTCAACTTTTTTTCATACATATTCTATATTTTTTGTATAGATAAGGAACATTTTTTCAAATACATGATTAACATTTTTTTCAAACATATTTTTTTGGTGTCAACTTTTTTTCATACACATTCTATATTTTTTGTATAGATAAAGAACATTTTTATACACACATTTAACAATTTTTAAATACATGATTAACACTTTTTAAAACATATTTTTAGTCAACTTTTTTGCATATATATTGTACATTTTTTGTATACATCAGGAACATTTTTTATACACGTTTAACATTTTTTAATTACATGATTAACATTTTTTTAAACATATATTTTTTATGCCTACTTTTTTTGCAAAAACAATTATCCCACAGCGAGCCAATTAGCTCCACCCAATCAGCCCACAGTGGGCCGACAGGGGCCTGTCGGCCAGCTGTAGGCCGACTGGAGTCCAATCGGCCTGCTGTGGGCCGACTAGGCCCAGTCGGCCTGCAGCGGGCCGACGGTGTATTATTTTTGAAAAAAAATAACCAGCGTAATATTTATAAAAATTAATTAAAAATGTATTATTTTAAAAAAATTAGCCCTCAAAATACACAACACAAAACACAATTCACAACCTGCAAATACTCACAACCCTATGCTCCTCCTGACAATTCACAACCTGCCCGACTATTGGGCTGGGGGCAGTCCCCTCCTATTCCTCGGCGGCAGACAGCCACCCCGTGAGACGCTGTGAACAGCGAGGGAGAGGATGGCGAGGAAGTGTCATCGGGCCAACTGCTTTTCTCCTCTTGCAGCTGGGTTCGGTCGACGAAGACTCCACCGATTCGCTCTGGCACGACACCCTCACAAACGGCACCTTGTAGATGCTCGATCCTTCAATCTCTGGTGGATGCTCCATCTGGGATCGATACTCCCACCACCACTCCCTCACGATCGGATTCGGTGAATCTGTTTGCTCCATGGCCCAGAGGATCAGCTCTATGTACTCCCGCGCGACTCCCTTCGGGAGTATCGCCGCCTTTTCGCTCTGTTGCAAATATTTGGCCATGGATGTCGCCGTCGCCGCTAGTTGGTCCTTGTTGTCAAACCAAGACTGTATCTTCAACATCCTAGCTAGCTTCACAGGGTCGCCGTCTGCGATCCTCACGTATCGGTTGTACTCCTCCATCAATCTACTTCTCCAGCACCTTCACTCGCCGGCGGTGGTTTTTGAACGGAAGAGGAGAGGAGCAGCACTGGTTTTGGATTAGAACGGGAGAGGAGCGATGCTAGTTTTGGATTGGAACAGAAGAGGATGGGTGGTGGTTTTGAAATGGAAGAGGAGAGGAGCGGCGCTGGATTTAGATTGGAACAAGAGAGGAGCGGCAGTGGTTTAAGAGGAGAGGAGCGGCACTGGTCTTGGAAGTATTCTTTTGTTTTGTGTATTTTGGGTCAAAGTTTGACCACGTACTGTATTTGACAAGCAAAATGTGAATGCATGTCACCAAAAATTGTATCGTTTGGTTCGTATCTGAATGTACTTTCAAATTATATTATTTTTGCAACGTATAACATATATTTTATTTGTGAAAATCATGGTCAATTATGACCCAGAATAAAAGGGAGACTAGTTAATGTGGGGTCGCTTTCTTAATTGAAGGGTAAATTGATTTTGATTTTGATTTTGATCTGGTCACAGCGCGTCGGCCCTCTCGTCCAATCCTAAATCGCTGTCGCACGCTCCTCTCGCTCTTCTCCATTGCAAAACCACCTCCTCTTCTCTCCATCATCTCCATTCCAAAACCACCGTCTCGCCTCTCCCTCTTCTCCATTGCAAAACCACCTCCTCTCTCCTCGGACGAGGATCCTCTGACGTAGCCCATCCTGCCATTGAGACACTGACACATGGGTCCCACCAAGTGCGGGGCCCACCTGTCAGCGACCGAAAGGCAGGGAAACCTCTCCTCTCCATCATCTCCATTCCAAAACCACCGTCTCGCCTCTTCCTCTTCTCCATTTCAAAACCACCCCCTCTCCTCTCCATCATCTCCATTCCAAAACCACCGTCTCGCCTCTCCCTCTTCTCTATTGCAAGACCACCGTCTCTCCTCCCATCTTCCAAAGCTAGCACCGGACCACTCAGAAGGACATCTATGGAGAGGATGCAGTAGCGAATCAGGCAGATCGCCGGCGGCGACCAGGCAAAGTTAGCCAGGTTGAAGGAGATCCTTACTTGGTTTGACAATGAGTGGGAGATTTCGAGGACGGTGAGGGCCATGTGGCAATGTATGCGAAAGAGCGAGACGGCGGTGATGAGGGCGGCGATGTACTCCTCAGCGACAGTCACGCCGCAGTCCTTCGAGTTCAACAAGTATCTCCTCTGGGTGATGGAGCAGACAGATTCGCCCGAGGAAAAAGTCAGGCGGAGGTGGTGGGCGTATAGGTCGAAGGTCGAGCACCCAGAGGATAACAAATCGATCGAGTACGGTGTGCCGTTCGTGAGGGTGCAGAGCCAGCCGGAGCCACAGGAGTATTCGTTCTCCCACCGCAAGAGGAGGCCGGATGGCACGACGTCGCTTCCCCGCCATTCTCCACGGTTCCCTCGACGCTCGCCTTGTTT
Organism: Triticum aestivum; assembly: GCF_018294505.1. NCBI lineage: Eukaryota > Viridiplantae > Streptophyta > Magnoliopsida > Poales > Poaceae > Triticum > Triticum aestivum. The sequence continues at coordinate 163,944,050 of NC_057814.1, read as the reverse complement.
CAACGGCGTCGGTAGGGTTTAAGGTAAGCTTCGCACTAACCTAATCCTCCATCTGCTCATGCTTACAATCAGTGTGACAGCTAATAAAAATCATGCTTACAATCAGTCTCCGAATACTACGCCAATCACCCTAAAATAGCTCTGGACCTTTGGGTCAAAGTTGTGACACTGTGTACAAATAAAGAAAAATAGATTGGTGCTTCTTTCAGAAAAGAGTACACCCTAGAAAACTGCCAATATAAGCTACTAGTATTTTTTTAAGTCTAAGCTACTAGTATTTGGTTAGAGGATTTGCTGCCGAGAAAGATCCGTCCACAGTGAGCGCCACACATCCCACTGATGGTGGTGGGTGCCAATGCTTAGATGGAGCAGGTTTGGTGTCGGTAATTTTTACTTGGCACCTCACGCTCTGCATATATGCCGGTTCCATCCGTACATTTGTGCAGTTCCACCAAATGCAGCTGAATAACCCTGTTTGCACAGATAATGAAAAGGCGTGATTACATTATAGTGGCACTAGTTGATGAAACATACACTAATAAATAGAAGAAAATATTGCGATAGTATCATAGTATGCCATGCTGCGAGGGCGAGATGGGCCCTGCGACGCCTCATACGGTAAGCCTCATACTGGAAATCGACCCAAGTCTCCCCGATACACCTTCTGCCACTGATGAACATCAATGTACAGCGGTAGTACAAGGAGGGGCCTTGAGACATTCCAATCTCTATTTGTGTGCAGATCAACTAAAATTAAGCACCCCAGTTTGCAGAAATGCTTAAACATTAACAATGGGACTAGTTGATGAAACATATACTAACAAAGAGAAGCACTTTCTTTATCTACATTGGAAATGAAATGATAGAGAGGACACTCGCTCTATTTTAACTATATTATTACTTCATTTTATCAGTGGCACTAGGGTCGAGCAGGTGGCAAACGAGGTGTACCGTGCGTCACAAGGATGGAGGCCGGGGGTGCTTAGACTGGGATGCTGAAGCTGGCTCTTTCAGTCCCTATCTTCCCCTCTGATGTTTCTGTGGTAGCATTTGGGTTGTAATCCAAACTTGGTCGAGCTGATGATGCGTCCCCCTACCGGCCTAGCTTATGTGGCGAACTTGTCTCCTGCTAGTACTCAATCCATTCTAGTAGTAGTTGCATAACTGCCCGTTTACACTGAGATGTTGTCGGATAATGGTTCTCTATGGTTGGATTTCTTTAATGAAATCGAAGGAAACCCCCTCTTTCGATATATAAAAAAATCAATTCCACTAGCGGTGCCAAAACATTGCCTCAAATTAATAGTGCCACTAGATTAAGGTGCAAAATAATAACATTACTGCTTTATCATGGCAATGCCAAAACAGTAGCACAAGAGCAGACTCAACATGCAGGATCTTTGGCAAACGGTCAGACCAAAAAGGAACATACCTCGTGATGGGAACCATGTCTCCAGTTAACGCCATCGTAGAAGGGATGACACCAGTCACCAACATGGATGATTCAATTCATGGTACCTTTTGGTGCAGTTCACCTAAAATGAAGCAATGTCCCATGAGCTAGCAGCTTCTTCTTCATTTTTTTAAGGAAAGGGCTCCAGCCCCGGTTCCATTTCCATCAGAAAATGAAACCCACCGAGCTTCTTCTTCATTAGTCGCAATAAAATTGAGCAACATCAAGGTCGGTTGTGAAGCTCCGGGAATGTTCAACTATAATTTGGATATCATTTGTCCAGTTCAACTAAGATCAAGCGTGAAATGTATGTCTCTGTGTGCACAAAAAAGGTGGAAAGGAGGGTGACAAACAAGTGATGAAACATACATCAAATGAAAAGAAGCATGTTCCTTATCTGAATGGCAATCCTACAAGGACAGTAGCAATTTCTAAAGCAGCAGCATTGCTAGATATTAGTGTGGGCATTAGGATTAACTATGACAACCGTTAAATACGACATTACTTTAATGGTGCCATTGCTTCATTTTACCAGCAACATTGGTTTAACGTGTCCTTACTTTTAGCAGTGCAACTGCTACATTTTACCAGTGGCATTACATAAGAGTGGCTCGGGGCAACAAACATCAGAACAGGATATCTGGGTTGGTCCCATTTTTGTTCAGTATAGCCACCTTATACTGTGTGAGGCTAGCAAATCTAGTGCTGGACTTACTCTGTTGACTTGTCCCCCAGTCCCCACTTTCTTTCCTTTTTCAACCAATAGATCGGGTTTATATTGAGTTTGTACTGTGTTTCCCTTTATTTCCCTATTAGACCTAGAGACCAGTTGGATAGCCAGTCTCTGCTACTTTTCGCCCCCATTATTTCCTCTTTCGACCAAGTCCTAGATTCAGGTAACAAATCTTCCCCCACCCCCTTTCTTCCTTGTTTGAACCAAGTAGTACTAGATTCAAGTGCATGAACTAGTACCTCTTAACAGTAAAAATTAGGTGGCTTTCGAACAGCCAATCGATCCTATCTAAGAGGGGGCCTGAGAAATAGTAAAAGATACAAATGCAACGACGTCAGGAGCTCGGGAAGTAGAGCAAGGCCGGTTTCGAAGGAAGTTATACCTGAGGGTCGCCGGGATGTTGCTAGGTGGGCGGCGGGAGGTCGGATATGCCCACACTACGGCAGCGAGGAAGAAGGGGTCGGAGGCCCTCCCTAGCCAGCGGTTCTTGGGAGAGAACGGCAAGGCACGCTGATCGGGACGCGCCGGCAATGGGTGTCGGTGTCAAAACCGGCGGATCTCGGGTAGGGGGTCCCGAACTGTGCGTCTAGAATCGATGGTAACAGGAGACGGGGGACACGATGTTTACCCAGGTTCGGGCCCTCTCTATGGAGGTAATACCCTATTTCCTGCTTGATTGATCTTGATGAATATGGGTGTTACAAGAGTTGATCTACCACGAGATCGTAATGGCTAAACCCTAGAAGTCTAGCCTATGAATATATGGTAATGAATCTGTCCTATCTGGACTATGCTCTCCGGTTTATATAGACATCGGAGAGATCTAGGGTTACACGAGGTCGGTTACATAAGAGGGAATCTTCATAATCAATCACCTAGCTTGCCTTCCACGCCAAGTAGAGTCCAATCCGGACACGGGTATAGTCTTCGGTCTTCGTGTCTTCATAGCCCATCAGTCCGGCCCAATGAGTAACAGGCCGGACGCCCGAGGACCCCTTAGTCCAGGACTCCCTCAGTAGCCCCTGAACCTGGCTTCAATGACGAGGAGTCCGATGCGCAGATTGTCTTCGGCATTGCAAGGCGGGTTCCCCTTCCTCCGAATTCCGATATAGTCGTCGGATGCGATGATTGTATTCGGACCTGTGTACATAATTGCAGAAAATACAATACTCCATGAGTCCAATCGGTCGACAACTGTTGAGATATTGCATCATGCCCGCCCGGTTATTATTTCCAACCGTTGGCTATTCTATCGCCCCACATCTTGGGAAGCGGCTTTATTGGCACTTCTTGTCAAAGCAGAGATCGTGTCACGGGATTTTCAATAATGTTGGTATGGGTAACCCAACCGTCCCCTGGGTACAACTCTTTGAGGATAGGTAAGTTTCGAGACCCAGGAGGGGACGCTCGATATTCTGGGCCTTTATATAGGGACCCGGACTTGACTTTCTCTTCTGCACTTGCTTCTTCCTCAATCCCAGCCTCCTCGAGTTCTAGCCCTCGAGTTCCAATCACCAGCCGCCCCAATCATGTCCGGGCCCAGCCGTTCAGGCCGGTGGGTGGCCTCTTCCGTCACGGAGGAGGATATTGCGAAGCTCCGCGTAGCGAGGTACCTGACCCCAGAAATCCTTCATTGGCTTCCTGCCGAGGGGCAGATTATTCCCACCCCCAAATCTGGCGAGAGGGTAGTATTTGTATCCCACTTCCTTCATGGGCTAAGGTTCACACTTAGCCCCTTTGTTCGGGGGCTCATGTTCGACTATGGGCTAGACTTTCACGATCTGGCCCCGGACGTCATTCTTCTCATCTCGACATTCATCGTCACGTGTGAGGCCTTCCTCCGGACTCCTCTGCACTTTGGTTTGTGGCTCAAGACTTTTCATGTGAGACCGCAGGTGACAGAGGAGGAGCAGGCAGAGTGCGGCAGCGTTGCTATAAGCAAGCTTGCCAGCGCGGTTTGGTTTGAAGGATCTTTCGCCGAGTCTTCCAAACTATGGCAGCAGGGATGGTTTTATGTCAACGAGCCGCGGGGCTCCAAGTGGATGGCTACTCCTGCTTTCCGACCGGCCCTCCAATTCAACTCGCTTCATGGATCAACAAGGGATTGAACTGGGGATCCGTTAATGAGGTGCAGACTCTGCAAAGTCGCATCTGAAGCCTTACCGAGAGAGGCATCAAGCTTGTGAACATTGTTCAAGTAATGCTAGTCCGCCGGATCCTGCCATGTCAGCGGTGGCCTATCCGTATGTGGGAGTTCAATCCAGAAGGGCGGCGGACCCTTCAGCACTTCTTCGGCACGACGCACGAAGGAATGTGGAAATTATATTTTGGGGAGCAGGAGCAGTGGCCGGACACCACCGAAGATGTTGGCCTTGACTGCAATCATCCGGACACTTCAGTAAGTATTCAACACATTTTAGTTCAACATCTTTTGACAAGATACTGAGCACTCCGCCCCTACGCAGGACTGGAAAAGAAAGCGGTATTAATCTGGAGTCCGGCACCCCTTCCCGAATATCCCGCGTCCACCCTGCTGACGCGGATGTTAATTCCGACACCGACCGGGTGTCTGCAGAGGGGGGTGAGAGCGTGGAGCCCAAAGGAGATGTCTGCCACGGCAAGGAGCGGGCTGCCTCTAGAGGCCAGGAGGGGAAACTTTCCAAGAAAGGAAAAATGCCATCATCGGTCGGCTTGAGACAGGCGAGCGATGTCAATGTGGAGCCTGGTGATGAGGACGAACCTCCGGCCATACCGTAAGTGAAGCGAGGTACTTTAACCATACCTCATTCTTTTCTTATTACTGAAATAGTTCTTCGACATGTGCACGTCCTCGCAGGTTAACGCCTGGTGTTTCTCAATCGTCCTCCTCCTCGGGGGACCTTCTTCCAGAGATGATGGAGAGTGACATGCCTTCTCCGGCCTCCTTGCCCAACAGGGCGGAGAATCTTGAGGTGTCGTCCCGGAGGGCCCCTCCCGACCGGCAAGTAGGACAGGAAACGAGGAAGGAGTTACCCGAAGGTGGTGCCTCTGTCATTCTGGGTTCGGGGGTCAAGAATGGCGGCCCCGAACTGTCCGGCTCACAACCGGAGATGATTCTGGAGGCAGTTAAGCGGATTCCTTTAAAGAAATATCGTGCTGCGGCAACGATGTCCGAAGACCCAGGGGTGCCGAAGACACTGACGGACATGCTGCGACAGGCGTCCGTTTCAGAGGAGCACCATGCCTTAATGGTTACGGTGGTTGAAAAGGTTCTCTCCACGAAGAGCGGGTTGAATGAGGCCTTCATGAGCCTTCTAAGGGGTTTTGAGGTTTGTGATGTAATTTTTTCAATGGAATATTATTGATCGAATGCACCTGTTGTATATGTAGTAGCCCCTGAGACTCGGATTGCCTTCCAAAAGAAGCGATCGGAGGATCGAAAAGACGCGCTCAGGTACTGACCTTGTTTTAACTTGGAATGCAGACTGTCTCGCTTCCCGCGGCTACCCGTGGTACGGAAGTGGCCGAACTGCAGCGAAAGCTGGATACTGCGGAGGATGACATTGCATTGATCAATAGGCGTCTTGACGACTCACAAGGTATGTTTTGTGGGCATTCCTTACACCAGTGTGCTTTGTAATTTAAGTTTGACTCTGAAAAGAGTTTTATATGGAATATGCATGAATGCAGATGGTGCTGCCGCCGTGGAAGCCCTTCGGGTGGAGCTAGCCCGGGCCGAGGAACAGGCCCGGTTTAGTAATGTGGCCGCTGAAAAGGTATCGGCCGAGTTGAGGGCCGAACAAGCCGCGCGGCGCGAGGACAAGGAGGCCATGTCCACCATGGCGCGCGAGTTAGAAAATGCAGCTGGCCGCTGTAAACTTCTTGAGAAGGAAAATGAAGCCAAAATGGCTGAACTTGACAAGGACTTACGAGAGGCGAGAGAGGCGCGGTCTGAATCCAGAGCAGCCCGTAGGAAATCCGGCAAGCTGGGGATATTGTGGCTGGCAAGCCCTTTTTGCTACAAGCTAAGTTCGGCGATCCGAACTATGCTCAGCTTAACCAAGTATGGAGTTCTCCGGACAATTTTTTAGACTTGCCGAAGAGTTCTTCCGATGCGGCGCAGTTTTATCAGGCGCAAGAGGGGTGTGCAACGGAGAAGCTTTTTTGGTCGCAATTCGGCGCGTCGAAGCGCCCTCTGTTGCCGAATGAACAGATGTCCTAGTGGGCCGAGCTACATAGGATATCCGGCGCTGCCATGAAGAACATCGTAGCCCATTTGTGGCCGACTGAACCTGTTCCGAGTAGTTACTTCGACCTGGTGCAGCGGCTTGCTGACGCGGTGCCGCGTATCGACGCTATGAAGCGCTCGGCGTGCATTGAAGGTGCACGGATGGCCTTCGCCCGAGTCAAGACATTCTGGGGGAAGATGAAGACCATCAATATTGCGACGAAGAGTCCACCCGAAGGCAAGGACCGTCCGAAACCGGAGCATTATTTTGGAGACGTCCTAGAGGCCGCCCGCTTGATAGAGGGTCAGTGCTCGAAAGACATAATATTCGAGTGATGTGTACAAGGGTTGTAATAGACAACTTTATAGTTAATCTGTTTTTTTGCTCGAAAGCTTGTATTCCTCCTGTGCGGCCGTTTTTAATGTAATCTGAAAGTTTTCCAGTCGTCGGCTTCAACCCCCTCGTAGGGAATACGGGGGTGTTTGGAAAAGCATTGAATCACTCTTTATCCAACGTCTTGGTCCATAAAGGAGGTGATAATGCGGCGAACCAGGCAATCAGACTATAGGGCGTTAACACTTTCACTTAGCCATAGGAGTTTTATGGTGGGGCTACGACATAGCCCCTAGCATGTATGCGGCGTATTGTAATATTGTGCCTTACATGTTTTGATCTGAAAAAGACCCTTCGTGTGACACGGGGAATCGCTAAAGATTCGGATAAGTCGTCAAGTGGTTGACCAGCTCACGCCGCATCATGACAGTCAGTTTTCGGCTTTCTCTACTGAGGTGCTCATCCGGTCACAGCCAGGGCACAATCGCAGTAGTTCTCCCTTTACTACCCTAGCCGATAGAGCAGAACGTAGGGTAGCAAACACAGGAGCCGGGCAACCCAACTATTGACCAAAGAATGATTCGGAGCTGATGCATATAAGGCCAAACTTGCGACGCCGAAGTATGCTATAGAGCTGTTCGGGCTTTTATTGGCGACTCATTTGTTCCCAAACCAAGCCCCTGGCCGGTTATGCCGAGGTGCGTCTTGTAACACCGCCGTTGCGGCCGTACTCATTGTAAAAAGAGTATAGAAGATTAGTTCGGATGAAGTTTACTGGGAGTTGAGCAATAAGCCAATGATAAATTCATGTATAAAAAAGAAAAATTCCACAACCCCGCCATTTGACATGCTCAGGGTCAGGAACGGAGGAAAAAAGGCATAATACAGGCTCGAAATAAAGTGTGCGGTCTACAAAAACTATTTTGGACCTCCTGTCGCACGTCTGTGCCGCCCGTCCTCTGGGAGGGGAGTCCTTATCTGAAGTAACCCCTTAGGTGAGTGTGCGGATCCGAACTCCGACAGAGTCCGTTGTATATGCAGTCATGTCGGTCACCTGTTTATAATAAAGAAAAGTAAAGAAGAATGGATAAAAAACGTTACGGGAATGCTTGCAGGGTTGTCCGTATTGTGCTTTCGCCGGTGCCCATGGTATCTTGAGCGCGTAGTGATGTACGCGTGGTGTAAATCCTGCCATCATAGTGGGTGGGTGGCGGAAGCCGAACTGCTACTTCCGCTCCGGTAGTGGTCGAACATCGAAGGAAAACTGCTTCTGGCTCCCGGTGTTCGGCTGGCGAGCCTTGCCGTCATCTTTATCGCTTGGTGGCCTGCTCCCCTTGTATTCGGCATTAAGCTTGCCTGCCTGCTTGAAGACCCAACAGTTTCTGTTGGTGTGATTAGCTGGCTTGTCAGGGTGGTCGTGAATCTGACAAGGTCGGTCCAATATCCTGTCAAGGGCGGATGGTCCGTCCTGTTTGGCCTTAAATGGCTTCTTCCGTTGACCAGGTTTCGGATTGTGAAATCCGGCGTTGACCTCTATGTTACGCAATCTTTCGTTATTGCTGCGACTGATATGCTTGTTTAGTCGTGGCTTGCCGTTGCCGTCTCGGATTTTGGAAGTGCCCGGGTCGCTGGCGTTGTTGCTTTTGCGAGCGAGCCATTTGTCTTCTCCCGCACAAAAGCGAGTCATTAGAGCGGTAAGGGCTGTCATGGATTTGGGTCCTTCCTGGCCGAGGTGACGTGCTAGCCATTCATCCCGGACGCTATGTTTGAAGGCTGCTAGGGCTTCCGCGTCTGGACAGTCGACTATTTGGTTCTTTTTGACTAAGAACCTAGTCCAGAGTTCCCTGGCTGACTCGCCGGGCTGTTGGACAATATGACTTAAGTCATCGGCCTCTGGTGGCCGGACATATGTTTCTTGGAAGTTGTCACGAAAGGCGTCTTCCAGATCTTCCCAGCTGCCAATAGAGTTTTCTGGCAAACTGTTTAGCCAGTACCGTGCTGGCCCCTTGAGCTTGAGGGGCAGGTATTTAATGGCATGAAGGTCGTCTCCGCGAGCCAAGTGGATATGGAGGAGGAAGTCCTCAATCCATACTGCGGGATCTGTTGTTCCATCGTATGATTCGATGTTGATGGGTTTAAACCCGTCTGGGAATTCATGCTCCATTACCTCGTTGGTGAAGCAAAGAGGGTGTGCGGCTCCTCTATGTTGGGCCACACTGTGAATCACATCCGGCGGGCTCCGTTTGCGGTTTTCGGACCGAGCGTGCTCGGGTCTGTTGTGTCCAAATAGATAACCGTTATTGCTAGCCGGGGCATGTCTCCGCAATCTGTGTGTCGATTTTGTTTGTCCGGTTCTACCCTCCGGTTCTTGTTGGATGTCGCGAGTGTCCCCCCAAGCCTCTTTATTCTTGCTTGGACGGCCGGATGGGTTTGTATGGCGCTCTGCTGGGGCTGCTGCCTTGCCCGGACCGAACTGTGGTCGGCCTACCGGCTTATTCGATGGTGGTGTGGGCTCCAAAGCCTTGCCATCATATTGAGGGAGCCACCTACTGTTGTGGTGGCTTTTGTCTGGGACACTAAGGTCGTATTCTTCAGCGGCCAGGACCTCGGTCCATCTGTCGTTGAGCAAATATTGGCTCACTTGAAGCTGCAGCTGCTTCCTCCTTAGGCTCCTTGCCGTGGCTATGAGCCGGCGTTTAAAGCGCTCCTGTTCTAGAGGTTCCTCGGGCACGATGAATTCCTCGTTGCCGAGGCTCTCTTCTTCCTCGGAGAGTGGAAGATAATTACTATCCTCCGAGTCTCCGTATGTGACCTGTTCATCAGGGCTATCCTGCCCGCTTTCCTGGTCCTCCTGTTCGGATCCTGTCTGAACAGGGTCTTCGCAGTCCGGAGTACTATCACCTCCGATGCTAATATTGTTTTCCCTTGAGTGACGTGACTGAGAGTGGCGCCAGGGGCGCCGGTGTTCGGACTATGTACGAGGAGGCTTATCCTCGACTGGATCCTCTTTGTCATCGTTGAGATCGTCGTTGGGTGTGTCCACCATACATACGTCATACCAGGAAGTGGTCGCCCCATGTGTAGCGGATAGTAAGCTCTGGTTTTGCCCCTCATCGTCGTCCAAACCACCGATGTCTTCGGAGCGGGGGTCAGGCGTATTGGTTGGTTCATCGACGGTGGCTATGGAGTGGTGGCGGGTGGGAAGCAAAATTCTCCATCGTCCGCCATAAGGTCGAACCGAACATAGTTCGGTGATGAGCCGTTTGCCAGGGATAGGTTTTTTAGTGAATTTAGTAGGTCGCCCATGGGCGAGTGTTGGAAGATATCCGCGGTGCTGAACTTGAAGATCGATAGCCGATCGAGTTTGGTATCCGCGGGCTCGCTGGGTTCGGAACTCGATATCGGAGACAAGTCCGGGGTTCCGTTGATGCAAGTATCATACGAAGTGGAATCTGCATGCGGCTCCACCGCCGCCGAGTTGGTAGCCCCCACGATGGGGTTAAGTTTCCCATCTTCGGACGACTTGATCTGCTCCGACTCTAGGACCAGAGTTGTTACAGGAGCTATCTCCTGGATGCGGCCCGATGACAGGTTTAAGTCGTGTTTATCGGGGTGAAGGGGAGCGGTTGCCGCAGTCTCGAATCCGTCGAAGATCAAGTCTCCACGGATGTCCGCAATGTAGTTCAGGCTTCCAAATCTGACCTAATGGCCAGGGGCGTAGCTATCGATCTGCTCTAGATGGCCTAGCGAGTTGGCCCGCGGTACGAAGCCACCGAATACAAAGATTTGTCCGGGGAGGAAGGTTTCTCCCTGGATCACGTCATTACTAACGATCGAAGGGGCCATCGAATCCTTTCGTCGACAGCACAGCGGAACTCTCAATGAAAGCACCAATGTCGGTGTCAAAACCGGCGGATCTCAGGTAGGGGGTCCCGAACTGTGTGTCTAGAATCGATGGTAACAGGAGACGGGGGACACGATGTTTACCCAGGTTCGGGCCCCCTCTATGGAGGTAATACCCTACTTCCTGCTTGATTGATCTTGATGAATATGGGTGTTACAAGAGTTGATCTACCATGAGATCGTAATGGCTAAACCCTAGAAGTCTATCCTATGAATCCGGACTATGCTCTCCGGTTTATATAGACACCGGAGAGATCTAGGGTTACACGAGGTCGGTTACATAAGAGGGAATCTTCATAATCAATCGTCTAGCTTGCCTTCCATGCCAAGTAGAGTCCAATCCGGACACGGGTATAGTCTTTGGTCTTCATGTCATCATAGCCCATCAGTCCGGCCCAATGAGTAATAGGCCGGACGCCCGAGGACCCCTTAGTCCAGGACTCCCTCAATGGGTAAGAGCCGTCGCCGAGGACGACCGCGTGAACGTTGCACCTTCTCGCCTTCCCCGGCGGAGAGGATCCGGCTGGATCTGTGACTAGCGATGAGCAGAGAGAGAGAGAGAGTGTGTGGCCACCGCTGTCGTGTTTAGATCTGGAGAGGACGAGATAGTGTGAAGAGAGCAACACTAGAAAGCAAGCGTGGAGGCTCCTGCCTATATAGTGGAGTACTACTAGTTTTCTTTTGTCTACCGGAGCCGGCTTGACCTCGGCAATGACTGTCTTCATGCACGTGCCCCGGAGGCGCAGTTGTCCTCATTTTGATTTGAAGCACCGGATTATAACATATAACACGAAAAATGCCACATGACAAGAAACCATAACCTCACTGCCCAAAGGAGACAACATGAATCCCGACGGACAAACTAGACGAGGATCAAAGCTCAAATTAAAGATAAACTTGTAGAAAAGGGGTCCATCGATAGATGCCCTAATTAACATAGCCGACTTGACATAGATGGCAGCCGAGTAGTCTTCGTGCATGTGGCCCCCATGACTAGCGCCTTGGAGGAACTCAGTTGTCGCTATTTAACCCTCGCAGTGATCCGAAGCACATGACACCTAATTTTGCGAGATGACAAGAAACCTTTTTTAGATTTCTCACCAGAACTACAGCCCTGTACAACACAGCCTGCACGATATGTAGACGATAGCCAATCCAGGCGTGTCTGCTGGAGTCTGGTCACATGCATGGACGAATTGATCTTCCATGTCATGCAGGGATCGTCCAGGCACCAACGTCTGTACAACACTTCTCTAGTACTATCGCTCGTCTCTCTCTTCTATTAACTCACCCGACTTGCGGGGCTGGGGAGTGTGCCTATGGTCAGTTCTCAATTGCGGTCCCACATGTGTGTGCAAACGGAATATGACGCGCGTTCCATTTGGAGAGCTACGTGCCAGACCGACCGACCGTCTGGGGTGCGACGTGAACGCGACGGGCGTGCTGTATACTGTACTCCGTAAATTTGTACTGTCGTTTTCTTGAGGCTTTGCTCCATGACGCAATCCATGGATACAAAATAAGTATACTATACTATTTAATAGTCGAGGGCGGGGCTTTTCCCGCGCGGTAGGCGGGGCAGTTCCGCCTAGTCGGTTCGACAGAGACGCGAGAAGATGAGGGAGTAGGCTGCTGCAAACGTAGGTTGTGTGATTTGACAGCAAGTTACTGCTGGACAGGTGGGGCCTGGTGATTTGACTTGCCATTATCATTTTAACTGCGGCGCTACGACCGGCGTGAGTCTCCCGATTCCTGACCACCTCTATACAGGTGCCTCTCCCGATGATCCACCATGTAGAGGCTGGCTCTTGCTTGAGAGCCCACTCCTCCACTTTTTCCTTGCCTCTTTCCCCCACATATGCAAAAATGCCATGTAAAGCGGGCTTATAGCCCACTATTGTACTTGATCCTACAGGTGCTAAGCCTGCCACATAGGCATAAAGTTTGATGTGGCAAGTTAATTAAGAAGAGAGAGACTAGTTTGGTGACCCCAGGAAGAAACGGTGCTAAGCGTGTGTACCTAGATGAAGCAAACTTAGCAACAAAAAACTAAGCACCTATGCATTGGGGACTTGAGTTGCTAAGCCATTTAATGCCCATAGCACACCATTTCATTGGAAGAGGTCACTCGTTGGCAAATGCAATAAATACTATGAAGAAAGAGATAGAGAGAAGTAAAGAAAAAAATACTCTTATAGCCAACCTTATAGTTAACCTTGTTGTAGTATGAGTGACTAAGTGATGACTATGTATGACATGCCAACATCAGATAGCCTAACGCACCGTGTTAAATCTCCAAGGGCGCGACCGCGCGAGCGAGGCGACGCTCGTGGTAGGCGCGACCATGATACGGGCTGCTGGCAGCCCTTGGATCTAAGATCGAACGGTCGCATGCTAAGTTGCTGAAAATTTGCAGAATAACCCTCCAGGATAGGATATTCACCCATAGGTCTAGAATCACGCCATGCAACCGTTCGATCTCAGATCCAAGGGCTCTCGGAAGCTTTGTATCACCTGTAATTTTCCCGACGCTTGACATGACATCGAAAGCCATTTAATTGGGCATCGAGTAGACATGACATCTAATTGGGCCCCATACTACTGTGCATGAATCCGTTTATCCACCAGGCAAGCCAGTACCCTGCCGTTCGCATGCCCCCCCCACTCGGCATTTTTACAATCGATAAACCGCTCCTAGTCGTCTCGTCCTTTCACATTACGACAGTTCCACTAATCCTAACCCTCCTCCCAAATCCATGGCGTCCCAAATCTTCATGGTCGGAGGTGAGTACAAGGTTAGAACCATCACCGGCGATGAGTTCGACGTCATCTACACCCGTTCTTCCGCGACGGTGAAAGGATGCCTTGATCGCTTCGGACGCATGTTCGAAAACTCAAATGATGAGTGGGTCGCTGGGCTAGATGTTGAGTACACCATAGTCATGGGAAAAGAGAAGAATCTAAAGGAGGAAGAGAGGAAGAAGCCTGCCGTGATCCAGGTTTGCGTGCATGACTTATGCTTGGTCTACCACATATGCCATGCCGACGTTGAGTGCGAGGAATTTAAGAAGTTCCTCAAGGGCGGCCGAGTCAAATTCGTTACTGTAGACTTTACGAACGACATAAGAGTCCTGGAACGGATAGGCCTCATTGTAGGCAAACCCTTCGACCTCTAGAATAATTAATGGGCTGGTGTCCTCCCGTGATAAGCCTTCAATGTCGACCCTGGAAGGAGCCATGGTTCATCCTTCGTACGGTAAACTGAAGAAACCTCCGCACACGTTTCATCGTGCATGGGAGTGGAATCTACTAGATATAGACCACATCCACTACGCTGCAATGGATGGCTACCTTTGTTTCAATATCTACAAGGGTTGGATGAAGAGCAAGAGCCAAGTGTGCGGTTCAAGCAAAGAAGTATCGGCCAAGAGGAAGAAGGACAAGGACGAAGTCAAGTACGTGGACGAGGACTCCGAGTAAGGTGGCGGTGTCGTTGCTCATGGTGGTTCTAATGTAGTGTCTACCGGATTAGTTGCTTAGTTTAATTTCTGGTGTGCTTAGTTTTATTTGAGGGGTGTGTTGTGCTGAGCCCCCAGCAGAACTATGTTATGTTTCTTCTTGTTACTTTAACTCCTCAGTACGTACATACTAGTATTTCTTACAGTTCATCTTTTAGTTGGTATAGTACTACGACTACCACTCGTTTCTTCACATTATATACGTACAATATATAAGGCCAACATCATATAGCGAGCAGTTTAGTTGTCAAAGAATTTCAGGGGGCATAGTTTTGTCAAAGAATTTCAGGATGCTTAGTTTTATTTGAGGGGTGTGTTGTGCTGGACACCATTATTGTGACTCAAATATCTTTTGCCAAGTTACAATGACATAAATACCGATGGACTAACATGCCAGCTCTCCCTCTATCTCACTACAGTAAAATAAAGTGTGGGGCCTACTTGATCCCAACAACGTTCTTATTTTTCTGTAAAATTGTTCGCTTGGTTACTCCTGACAAGCGGGGCCACACTTATCATTGTGAGAATCGGCTTATTTTTGTCATGTAATGTGACACCCCAAAATTCTGACCTTGTTTTATTAATTAAAATTTTGCCAGGAAATTAAACTTTTCCATTTGTCTAGATTTACTTTTTGATATTGTGGGTTTTTACCTCAAGTGGAAACTTTCCAAAAGTATTATTGGACTTGTATACTCTCTCTATGAAACAATTCTTTATCAGTGGATTTAATTGCAAGATTGCTTTTCCCTGAGCTTTATTCTTTTAAAATGATTTTTCATGAATTTGGAGTCTCTGTTGCACTGCAACCATTTGATTAATGCATTTAAAAATTTCACCAAAATTTGGGGATGTCATGTGATGTTTCCACATCACTTTTATGCAAAAATATCTTTTGGTTATTGGAGATTTTGAGCTCTACATCAACTTTTCAAATCTAGTCCAGTAGGTATTTTTGCACTACAACCTATTTAAATATTCCTTTAAAGATTCTTCCAAGTGGTTGGAGATGTCAGTAGATGCATATAATTCAACTTTATGCTAAAACCCAGTGATGTTCTTTGAAATATTTGAGTGAATCAACCTCATCTTCATTCTGCTCCAGTTTGGTGATTTGTACTGCAACCCTAATTTATTTTGCTCTAGGGCCCATGAGCTTTTTCCTGCTTATTGTCCTCCCTACAAAACCTTTAAGTCCAGGAGAGTGGACCCATTGGAGGATTTTAAGTGCATGCAATGAGACCTTTTTCTTTCTGTCCAAAACTGAAGTTTTGCAAAACTTGCACTAGCAAGTATCTGGTTTTGCCCAAATGATCTTGCCATCGTAACCTACATCTAGAGAGACCCTGATCTGGAGATTTTGGCCACTCCAAGAGTTGCCTAAATGCACTTAGCATTCTGTCGAACACTTGGTGTGCACCGTCAGTTTTGACATGAGTTTTAGTTTGCACTGTGTACTTGATCCACTAACCCAGCAACCTTGTCCACTAAGATCCTAACTACTCCTAACCTAGGTCTGCTATCTGCCAGCCTCACCCAAGCCATGTGGCGCGCATTGGCATTTGGCCGAACAGTAGGCGTGCACGCACTGGGCGCGCCCAGAGCGCATGTTTTGCACGCGCGCGAACCGAGCCGCCGCGTCGCACTGCCGCCCTCGCCGCGTCCCGCCCCTGGCCCTTGCTCGCCTGCAGAGCCACGCACTGCCCTCGCCCACTCACCAGAACCCTCCAAGCCACCCCTGGCGCCCTACAGCGTCGCCGCCAGTTCTCCCTTGGCGGCACGCCGGCGTCGGCAGTGGGCTCCTGGAATGGACGGCGCCGCCCAAGCCACCCGCGCTCGCCAGCTGCCCCTTGGAGCAGCTCGAGCTTATCCTGGAGCCCGTCGGCACGCGCTCGTCGCCGCCACGTCGCCCTGCGGCTACAGAGCGACGGTCGCCGGCGTTCTTATCCACTGCCGCCGCGGGACCAACCTCAAACGCCTATATAAGGGGACCCCAAGTTCGTCCAAGCCCTCAGGCGACCCTAGGCCATCCCCCTAGTGCTCCCCTAGCCGCGGATTGACCGGAAGAGGCCATCTCCCCCACCTCCGGCAGGTTCGGCCGCCGCCTCCCTCTGGTCCCGCTAGTCGCCAGCAAAGCCTCCCCAGCTCATCTAGCACCACCATCCCACTCCCCTCGACCTCACGGTGCCGCCCAGCCTCTCAAACGCGACCAAGAACCACCGGAGCCCAAACCCCCATTCACTCCCCAAGCCTCCTCCATCGCGGAGCTCACCGCCGGCGACTCCCTCCGTCCCCACCTGCCTAGCGCCCACCGGGAGGACCGCCCTGGGCTGGCGGATCCATCCCCGCCCTCAGGACCCCGCGGAGAGGCGCCGTTCGTCGACGGCGATCGCCGGAGCCCTGCCTCTGTTCGGGCAGAGGCAGAGGAGGGAGACGAGAATAGTCAAACCTGACCAGTGGGCCCCCTGGACCCACTGTCAGTGACCCAGCCCCCGCCGACGTGTGTTTTAAGTGGAGGCGTATTTCGCAAGATACGTCTTCGCTAAACAGAAAGCGTAAGCCCCTCCGAAACATTTTCTTTTTCTGTTTTTATTAAAAACAGAACTTTGACTGGCTATATCTTTTAAAATAAAACTCCAAATGAGTTGATTCTTTTTCCTACCTCTCTCAAATTTCATCTAGTTTATTTTAAGATTTATTTCAAAAATATTTGGGACAACTTTTTGTACTGTTTTTGAAATATTTGTTATTTGAATATTTTTCAAAATAGGAAATGGAGAGAGAAGAAAACTTTCAAAAAGTGCACCCCCTTGCATACTCTTGAAGGCAAGCATTCTGAACTCTGGCATAATATTTTTGTGTGGTGTTTTGATACGGTTACAACACCACCTTGACTTGGAGCATACGTTATTTTTATGTGACGATAAAGTCATACGAATGAGTGCACAATGGAGATTCTTTGTTGTTAGAAATGGATATGCTGGTGATGGTAATCATCCTCGTAAGCTTCTCATGCATACCGGAAGGAAGCCGGTAAAGTCGCGGTCTTGGGTAGACACGAGCTTGTCCCTAGTTCCTCGTTGAGACGAGTATGTCCGGTATGGCATGGTGAGGCTTGATGAGTAGTGAGTTTATTTTTTAATGGAAATATTTTTGTCATGCTAATCCTACGGAGAATACTTTGACCTCCTGAGTCGGCCATAGATCGAGTCTTGTTCCAGTAAACCCCCATACTTGTTTCGTACTACCACCTGTCCCTGCCCAGGTAGGGTACGGTTCAGTAAGTTGTCAACCCCTTACCAAAGCACACGCCGTACAGAGAGGCCATGGTGGAAGATACCGGCTACATCCGGTAGGCATGCCACCTGGTCCGGGGGCATGGGTGTTTCCGGTTGGGACCGAGAGGGGGGCACCCCTTAGAGCGCGCGATATAAATTTGATCCCATGCTACGTCGAGGTTGTAGCCTCCCCACTTAGAGTTTTGCTTGACAGGTGTCGTGGGTGATTCCAGACACCGGTAAGTTAAGCTGGTGTGTGCAGGTCAGGCGTGTTTTCAATTAAAAGGCCGTAGGCGGAATTAGTCCCGATGGACTAAATAAATCCGTTACTCGTGGGTAAAGAGTACACCCTCTGCAGAGGTTATATCTATTCGGATAGCCATGTCCATGGGTAAGGACTACAGTCTGAGATGGGTCTAGTGACGGTTTTCGGATGGAGAAACGGCTAAACTGGAACATAGTAACGGTATTCGGATGGAGAAACGGCTAAACTAGAACATAGTGACGGTCTTCGGATGGAGAAACGGCTATACTAGAACATTGATTATGACCTATGACATATGAGGATTATGTTTATGGACTAACCATTTACATTATTTGAATTATTAAGTATCCCTGGGACGGTTCTACCTCCTGGATACTCACTGCGATTATTATTTATAAGCCCTTTATGTGGCGTCGCTCAGACGCCCGACTGCGGCATGTTTGTTATTTATTTATTCTTTATAAGCCCTTTATGTGGCGTCGCTCAGACGCCCGACTGCGGCATGTTTGTCATTTCTTTATTATTTATAAGCCCTTTATGTGGCGTCGCTCAGACGCCTGACTGCGGCATGTTTGTCATTTATTTATTATTCATAAGCCCTTTATGTGGTGTCGCTCAGACGCCCGACTGTGGCATGCTTGTTATTTTCTTTTATTCATAAGCCCTTTATGTGGTGTCGCTCAGACGCCCGACTGAGGCATGATTTAGCTTATCATCCTTTCGAGGCGTCGCTTCAGACACTCGATCGGTGCATTCTATAACCCTACTCCCGTAATTGCATATTCATAGTTTACCCGCATGCGTGCATCATGGATTTCGTATATTTCATGACAGATGTTATGATCATAGAATATTTCGGAGCATGATTATCCCTTATTATATTATACCTGTGCTCTTAATGTTTGCGAGTACATTCAAACGTACTCACTGGCTTGTCCCTGGCTATTGTCTTGGCCAGATTCCTTGCTTGGAGAGACCATTGTGATGACAGCCCCGGAACCTACGCAATCGTGATAGCAGCCTCGTGAAGATAGGAGTTATCCTGGTCAGTTGTTCTTGTGGGAAATGGAGTCCCATAGACGCAGATGAACCACAAACCGCTTCCGCCATCAACCACTAGAAACCAAGTGTTGTACTCATAGGCCACAATGGTCTTGTGCCACATATTTTGTACTTTGCTTGGAATTCTTGTATCAAGTTGGTGCCTCATCAGCTAACAGTAATCCTGGGCTGGTGAGCACAAAGGCCATTTTCTGGGAAATTAATATCCCGAAAAACCGGTCCTGGCAGACTTGGTATCAGAGCCAGGCTGACCATTGGCTAATCCTATCTTAGCCAGGTCGATAAACCTAGGTTAACCAAACTACCAGACCTTAACCTAACCCCGGCCAAGCTTCTCGCGTAAGATAGCCACATAGTGACCCCGACGCTTTTGGCAGTCGGTGCCCAACCTATCAGCCTAGCCTGTCGATCACGCGCCAGTGACCGACACCTAACATGTCTCATTCGCAAGCGTGCGAAGGAAGACTCCGTCCCTTTCTTCTATAAAAAGGGCACGCTAGCCTCAACCCAGCACAGCACAGCCTCTTTCCCAATCCAAGCCACGATGCCTGGCCCCATTGTTCACAATGAGACCACAGCAACCAACCTTGCAGGTTTTGTGACCGTGCTCGCAAACCTCACCCGCCGTGCCTATGCATTAGAAGAGCCCCCAGAATATGTTGTGTACCAAGGACTCATGAGCGGTGAGAGCCGTCAGTTCTGGGCCACTCTGCACATCTATGGTAGGGGCCTATCGCCAGAACGCCCCTACAGGTTCACTGGAAGGACAACTTCCTTTGAGCCACAAGCCATCCAACTGGCAGCTCGAGAAGCTATAGTTCAACTCCGGCACTTGTCGCCCAGAGTTAATTGTCGCTCGTTCTACTACTACCCAAGTCGTGACGGGTATGGTAGGCCGCCCCAGGTTGCCAACGGAGATCACGAGACAGATCCTGCACTATTGCATCTGGTGCGCTATGTAAGCGCACTAGAGCAACTGTTCGATCAAATCACCCTTGATCTGATCGCAGCTCGTGGAGAACTGGTTCGCCGAGCCCCGGCGAGAGGAGAAGTGGAGCCCGACGCCGACAACCCAGTCGTGTTGTTCGGACACCCGATCGAGCCCTTGAGGTCTGCCGCAGCCATCGACCAAAATACTTTGGTGTCCCCAGAAGTGCTTCGTCGCCTTTTGGGAACACGCTCCAACGGGATTGTGGCCAACAACCCCCGCGATGGTCATCATCGCAACCCTGACTCTGCAACCCCTCAACCTCATCCGGCTAATCCCGACGGTGAAACCCATGGAGAAGCCTCGACGTCCGCAAGGCCAGCCCACTTAGACATTAACGAAGTAGACTAAGTCACTCGAGTAGTACCGAGCCTTAGTTTTTCCATGCCTTGTAATTGTGTGATCCTGTATCACCATTATTAAATGTTGTCTGCTTGTGCGCCCCTATTTTTGGAGTAGTAGCCATGCATAAGTACGTCAGCGTACAGATGCATCTTTTAAATTCCGGGCGCAACTACCAAAACCACACCCGACGACACCCATAGCAATGCGTCACATTTCTGAGATATGGGTATCTGTGGCATTGACCCCGACCCCATAGAGCAGAACCGACAGCTAGTTACCCTTCACCACGGTAGATAACCCAGCCCCAATGCTATATAAAAGGCCACCTCGTGACCTTGCCAAGTACCCCTCGCCTTGTGCACAACACGCACAGCCATTTCCTTGCCATGCCAACCCCGAGTATTTATCTGAGAACCCCAGACGCAACCCCGGGTAGTTTTGTTAGAATATTGTGGGACTTTACCTGCAGTACCATGAGTGCCATCCATCCACCCCAGTACGAGTTGCTCAAATCGAGGATCACCCCATCCACCTTGAAATATTGGGCAATGGTGCACATCCCTCCCACAAACCCAAACCAAGACCCAACGGAAGTTTCCTTCGTGGGGAAATCCATGCCGACTCCGCATATGGCCATAGAAGCTGCTGCGTATGAAGCGCTCGCTCGTCTTCGATTCGCGGTACCCTATGCCAGCGAACGAGGATATTATTATTTTCCGAGTCGTGCAGCACCCGGAGAAGTAGCATCTTTTCCCGATGGACGAATTGAGAGAGATCCAGTACTGGCCAACCTTGCCCAGTACGTTATCGCTCAGGAGCGTTTGACTCAGCGGGCAATGGGTTATCTCCAGAGCCTCGCTGATTTAAATCCTCGGATCGCTATTGGCAGACCACTGAGGCCTGACCAGGAGAGGCGCGTTCATCGACTGGTCAACCCGCTTCCCCCGATAGAAGAGGCCGACAGTGGGCCCCGGGTCCACCTGTCAGCCAGAGAGAGCACTGTGCTCTCGGGTACGACCAGCGTGTTTTAGTAATTTAGAATTTATTCTAAATTACTGTATCCAGCGTAGAAATATCTCGTTTTCCCCGACCATGGATTTTTCCGCGCAAACGCCAGTATACCACACTGTGGTTTTACACCACTTATTGCCCTCTCACTGTAGCTACATTGTTATTGCATAGTAGAATGTGGATTTCTTTTTTTGGTAAAAGCAATGTTTGTTCCAAACAGCTTTTAACAAATCTCGAGGGCGAGATTTTTTCTTAAGGGGGGTAGTGTTGTGACACCCCAAAATTCTGACCTTGTTTTATTAATTAAAATTTTGCCAGGAAATTAAACTTTTCCATTTGTCTAGATTTACTTTTTGATATTGTGGGTTTTTACCTCAAGTGGAAACTTTCCAAAAGTATTATTGGACTTGTATACTCTCTCTATGAAACAATTCTTTATCAGTGGATTTAATTGCAAGATTGCTTTTCCCTGAGCTTTATTCTTTTAAAATGATTTTTCATGAATTTGGAGTCTCTGTTGCACTGCAACCATTTGATTAATGCATTTAAAAATTTCACCAAAATTTGGGGATGTCATGTGATGTTTCCACATCACTTTTATGCAAAAATATCTTTTGGTTATTGGAGATTTTGAGCTCTACATCAACTTTTCAAATCTGGTCCAGTAGGTATTTTTGCACTACAACCTATTTAAATATTCCTTTAAAGATTCTTCCAAGTGGTTGGAGATGTCAGTAGATGCATATAATTCAACTTTATGCTAAAACCCAGTGATGTTCTTTGAAATATTTGAGTGAATCAACCTCATCTTCATTCTGCTCCAGTTTGGTGATTTGTACTGCAACCCTAATTTATTTTGCTCTAGGGCCCATGAGCTTTTTCCTGCTTATTGTCCTCCCTGCAAAACCCTTAAGTCCAGGAGAGTGGACCCATTGGAGGAGTTTAAGTGCATGCAATGAGACCTTTTTCTTTCTGTCCAAAACTGAAGTTTTGCAAAACTTGCACTAGCAAGTTTCTGGTTTTGCCCAAATGATCTTGCCATCATCACCTACATCTAGAGAGACCCTGATCTGGAGATTTTGGCCACTCCAAGAGTTGCCTAAATGCACTTAGCATTATGTCGAACACTTGGTGTGCACAGTCAGTTTTGACATGAGTTTTAGTTTGCACTGTGTACTTGATCCACTGACCCAACAACCTTGTCCACTAAGATCCTAACTACTCCTAACCTAGGTCTGCTATCTGCCAGCCTCACCCAAGCCATGTGGCGCGCATTGGCATTTGGCCGAACAGTTGGCGTGCGCGCTCTGGGCGCGCCCAGAGCGCACGTTTTGCACGCGCGCGCACCGAGCCTCCGCGTCGCACTGCCGCCCTCGCCGGGTCCCGCCCCTGGCCCTTGCTCGCCTGCAGAGCCACGCACTGCCCTCGCCCACTCACCAGAACCCTCCAAGCCACCCCTGGCGCCCTACAGCGTCGCCGCCAGGGCTCCCTTGGCGGCACGCCGGCGTCGGCAGTGGGCTCCTGCCATGCACGGCGCCGCCCAAGCCACCCGCGCGCGCCAGCTGCCCCCTGGAGGAGCTCGAGCTTACCCTGGAGCCCGTCGGCACGCGCTCGTCGTCGCCACGTCGCCCTGCGGCTACAGAGCGACGGTCGCCGGCGTTCTTATCCACGGCCGCCGCGGGACCAACCTCGAACGCCTATATAAGGGGACCCCAAGCTCGTCCAAGCCCTCAGGCGACCCCAGGCCACCCCCCTAGTGCTCCCCTAGCCGCGGATTGACCGGAAGAGGCCATCTCCCCCACCTCCGGCAGGTTCGGCCGCCGCCTCCCTCCGGTCCCGCTAGTCGCCAGCAAAGCCTCCCCAGCTCATCTAGCACCACCATCCCACTCCCCTCGACCTCACGGTGCCGCCCAGCCTCTCAAACGCGACCAAGAACCACCGGAGCCCAAACCCCCATTCACTCCCCAAGCCTCCTCCGCCGCGGAGCTCACCGCCGGCGACTCCCTCCGTCCCCACCTGCCTAGCGCCCACCGGGAGGACCGCCCTGGGCTGGCGGATCCATCCCCGCCCTCAGGACCCCGCGGAGAGGCGCCGTTCGTCGACGGCGATCGCCGGAGCCCTGCCTCCGTTCGGGCAGAGGCAGAGGAGGGAGACGAGAATGGTCAAACCTGACCAATGGGCCCCCTGGACCCACTGTCGGTGACCCAGCCCCCGCCGACGTGTGTTTTAAGTGGAGGCATATTTCGCAAGATACGTCTTCGCTAAACAGAAAGCGTAAGCCCCTCCGAAACGTTTTCT
This sequence comes from Triticum aestivum, assembly GCF_018294505.1. Lineage (NCBI taxonomy): Eukaryota > Viridiplantae > Streptophyta > Magnoliopsida > Poales > Poaceae > Triticum > Triticum aestivum. The sequence continues at coordinate 163,920,655 of NC_057814.1, read as the reverse complement.
TTTTCTGTTTTTATTAAAAATAGAACTTTGACTGGCTATATCTTTTTAAACAAAACTCCAAATGAGTTGATTTTTTTTCCTACCTCTCTCAAATTTCATCTAGTTTATTTTAAGATTTATTTCAAAAATATTTGGGACAACTTTTTGTACTGTTTTTGAAATATTTGTTATTTGAATATTTTTCAAAATAGGAATTGGAGAGAGAAGAAAACTTCAAAAAGTGCACCCCCTTGCATACTCTTGAAGGCAAGCATTCTGAACTCTGGCATAATATTTTTGTGTGGTGTTTTGATACGGTTACAACACCACCTTGACTTGGAGCATACGTTATTTTTATGTGACGATAAAGTCATACGCATGAGTGCACAATGGAGATTCTTTGTTGTTAGAAATGGATATGCTGGTGATGGTAATCATCCTCGTAAGCTTCTCATGCATACCGGAAGGAAGCCGGGAAAGTCGCGGTCTTGGGTAGACACGAGCTTGTCCCTAGTTCCTCCTTGAGACGAGTATGTCCGGTATGGCATGGTGAGGCTTGATGAGTGGTGAGTTTATCTGTTAATGGAAATATTTTTGTCATGCTAATCCTACGGAGAATACTTTGACCTCCTGAGTCGGCCATAGATCGAGTCTTGTTCCAGTAAACCCCCATACTTGTTTCGTACTACCACCTGTCCCTGCCCAGGTAGGGTACGGTTCAGTAAGTTGTCAACCCCTTACCAAAGCACACACCGTACAAAGAGGCCATGGTGGAAGATACCGGCTGCATCCGGTAGGCATGCCACCTGGTCCGGGGGCATGGGTGTTTCCGGTTGGGACCGAGAGGGGGGCACCCCTTAGAGCGCGTGATATAAATTTTATCCCATGCTACGTCGAGGTTGTAGCCTCCCCACTTAGAGTTTTGCTTGATAGGTGTCGTGGGTGATTCCAGACACTGGTAAGTTAAGCTGGTGTGTGCAGGTCAGGCGTGTTTTCAATTAAAAGGCCGTAGGCGGAATTAGTCCCGATGGACTAAATAAATCCGTTACTCGTGGGTAAAGAGTACACCCTCTGCAGAGGTTATATCTATTCGGATAGCCATGTCCATGGGTAAGGACTACAGTCTGAGATGGGTCTAGTGACGGTTTTCGGATGGAGAAACGGCTAAACTGGAACATAGTAACGGTATTCGGATGGAGAAACGGCTAAACTAGAACATAGTGACGGTCTTCGGATGGAGAAACGGCTATACTAGAACATTGATTATGACCTATGACATATGAGGATTATGTTTATGGACTAACCATTTACATTATTTGAATTATTAAGTAACCCTGGGACGGTTCTACCTCCTGGATACTCACTGCGATTATTATTTATAAGCCCTTTATGTGGCGTCGCTCAGACGCCCGACTGCGGCATGTTTGTTATTTATTTATTCTTTATAAGCCCTTTATGTGGCGTCGCTCAGACGCCCGACTGCGGCATGTTTGTCATTTCTTTATTATTTATAAGCCCTTTATGTGGCGTCGCTCAGACGCCCGACTGCGGCATGTTTGTCATTTATTTATTATTCATAAGCCCTTTATGTGGTGTCGCTCAGACGCCCGACTGTGGCATTCTTGTTATTTTCTTTTATTCATAAGCCCTTTATGTGGTGTCGCTCAGACGCCCGACTAAGGCATGATTTATCTTATTATCCTTTCGAGGCGTCGCTTCAAACACTCGATCGGTGCATTCTATAACCCTACTCCCGTAATTGCATATTCATAGTTTACCCGCATGCATGCATCATGGATTTCGTATATTTCATGACAGACGTTATGATCATAGAATATTTCGGAGCATGATTATCCCTTATTATATTATACCTGTGCTCTTAATGTTTGCGAGTACATTCAAACGTACTCACTGGCTTGTCCCTGGCTATTGTCTTGGCCAGATTCCTTGCTTGGAGAGACCATTGCGATGACAGCCCCGGAACCTACGTAATCATGATAGCAGCCTCGCGAAGATAGGAGTTATCATGGTCAGCTGTTCTTGTGGGAAATGGAGTTCCATAGACGCAGATGAACCACAAACCGCTTCCGCCATCAACCACTAGAAACCAAGTGTTGTACTCATAGGCCACAATGGTCTTGTGCCATATATTTTGTACTTTGCTTGGAATTCTTGTATCAAGTTGGTGCGTCATCAGCTAACAGTAATCCTGGGGCTGGTGAGCACAAAGGCCATTTTCTGGGAAATTAATATCCCGAAAAACCGGTCCTGACATGTAACATGGTCAATGGGTTTGACATGAAAATCACAATGTCTAATGGCATTTTTGAGCAAATATCTAACTTAACGATGGCATTTTTTAGATATCTAATTGCATTTTTGAGCACGCATCTCACGAATCGATGACATTTTTGAGTAGCTGTAACTTCTAATGGCAAAACTAAGTAGTGATACACAAACTAGTGGCATAAATAATAAGAACCCAAGAATTAAATAGGTATGCTAATTTCTTTAATAGAATTTAGCACCCCATTTAAGCACGCACTAGCTTTTTTAATAGTACTATATGCATAATTTGGCGACGAGCGCTCTCTATATGTACCACTTTTTTGTTTAATTTCAGCTTGTTAGTTTTGCTCCATGGCGCAATCCATCGGTCCTAATACTATACAAAAGTATACATTTTTTTAAAAGGCTAGAGGGCGGGGCAGTCTAGCTAGGTCGGTTTCAAGAGAGGCGAGGGCCTTTGTGATTTGACAGCTCATTACTGCTGGAAGGCGGGGCCTTGTGATTTGACTGCTCGTATAAATGTGCCAACGACCTGAGGAGTAGCAAAGAACCGTGCGGTATACTCAAGTTTTCCACTAGAGTACGACGGAGGAGCACAAAACACGGCAGCCCAGTGCCATATCCTCTACTCTCTACTCTTATTATATATTACTAGCAAGAGGCATTGTTCTATTGGCGATAAACAATGATCTAATTTGCTAGTCATCTCATTTTTAGCATTGTTCTATTCATGCCTTGCAGAGAAGGTGACACGTGCGGGGAAACACCCAAAGCAAAAGAAGAAACACAGGAGCAAAAGAAGAAGGAAGATTATCACCCCAAAAAGAAGGAAGACGCACATACAAGTCTGGGGCGCTACTCTCACTGCATGAAGGGTTGCTGGTCGCGGAATCGTAACTGCTTCTTCATCGCCTCCACGACCTCCATCTCCTTGCACGTCTCCTCCGCCATCTTCTTCATTGTGTCCATGACACGGGATTTCTCGACGCGAGCCTTCATCATCTGTTCCACGGTCGCATTACGTACCTTGACAGCAGCCGGGTGCTCGATGCGGAGCTTCGCCAACTCCTCCTTCTGTTCCATGACGAGGGCCTACAGCATCTTCATCGAGGAACTACTATTCTCATGCAGCTTCTTCCTGCCAGCGTTCTCCTCCTTCAGCAGGTCGAGCTCGTGGCAGAGCTTCGCCTTGTCCTCCTGAAATTGCAGGATTTCGCCGGTCACCTTCTTCTCTGAGGCAATGCTCTTCTTCAGCAGCATCACCAAGCCGGCGGTCAACTCCCCCTGCTCATTGAGCTCAGTGGGCATGTCGTCGAGGCTCCCCTTCAGCAGCTCCACCAAGCCGTGGATGATCTCCTTCTGCTTATTGAGGTGCTTATTGAGCTGATCGGGCATGCCATCGAGGGATAACGATTCCAGCGCCGCCAGCTCGACATGTTCGCCTCCGCGGCTAGGGCGCTCCTGGGAGCCATCGCCTGCCCGTGAGAGATCTTTCGAGGTCTCTGCGTGGCGGCGAGCCCTCTCTTTTTTCTGCAGCCTTGGTTGCCACTCCCCTGTTACAAGTAGTTCTCGACCTAGAGCTCTGCACACCGGCCATGGCAAGGACGGACGAAAAGGAGGGATTATGAGGAGGAAGGTAGAGTAATTTTCGGTTAGGTAGTTCCCCTTTTATAACCTAAGTACTAGCACTAGTACTAAAACCTGCATAGTGGGAACACGTTCAGGTTAGGTACGTACTGGTAGGTGTGAGCAGGCTTGCACTAAATTGTAGCACTAGTACTTTGGAATGTGATGGGAACAAGGTAAAGATTAATTGATGGTTTTGATTTCGAGGCCCGAAACGGCTCCCGATGAGTTTAGTGGAACATAAATTTCAAGTACTCCCGATGAGTTTAGTAGAACATAAATTGTTTAACATAAAAAATATACCATTAAAATAGAATATTTGAAGTTTGTAATGATATATTTTTCGTAATGTATGCCTCTTATTAAGTTGGTCAAATTAACGACCTAGGTACACGTGTGGGACTTGTAAACTGAGATAGAGGGAGTACTACACTGCTCAAATGCGGTCGCACAAGTCAGTGATGTAACTGGTCGTACATGTCAGACCAAGCCGATGCGTGTCCCTTCGGTGAGACGCGGGTCCGACTGACCGTCTGTTGGTGCGACCGACCGTAAAGTACTTACGCGATGGAGACTTCTGGTTGTGGCTTCGGTTGATTGTCACGACCAAGCATTCTAAAACTGGTGATAAATCAATTACCATCTTTTTCCAAACGACCAAGTATTTTTTACAGGAAAACAATACATATAGATGGAGTGATTGTCAAGGTTGCAAACCGACATACCATTGCAAGTTCACTGCAGCAGCAACCGACTAGGTCATTGCATCGCAGGCGGGGAAGGAGGGCAGCTCACCTCGCCTACGATGCATGCCCAGCGGCGCCGCCGCAACTGGTCCCGGGATTTGGCTTCTCCTACCGCCCGTTTGAACAGTTGCACTGGCTGATCATGCCATTGTGCAGGCATGCACGTTCTTTCCTCCGCAGTTGACTCCGTGAATATGATCTCTGCCATTAGCCCTAGCTCGAAATCAACGCGACACTGCCAGATGCTGACACCCCTCAGCATCTCTCCCCTAAGATCGACTTGCGCCTCCGCCTTGTGTTGCGCCAGGCGCAGCTCCTTGAAACTTCTCTCCAATCGATGCGACGCTTCCTCGATCCAATTTTCCCTTGCTGCCCACCACCTGAAACGCAGCCCTGGCATGTCCTCCGACGCCACCGATCTGTGATTCCAGAGCAATGGATCCCCTCTAAAACACATGTGGGTTTCGCTCAAAGGCGGCAGTGCCGCGGGCCGCAGCGAGAGGGCAGCCCGCGGGATCCTAGGATCTAAGGGATTATCCATGGCGAGATCCTCCATGGCGGGATCCGGTGCAGGATCCGGTGGGCGAGGCGGGGAGGCGAGCCTAGGCACTGGGAGAGCCCTACAGGGCTAAGATAAATATAGTACTACTCCACTCCGTCCATATTTAAATAGAAAGGCCACCAACAGTAGCCCTGGCAAAAATTGATCATGCTGCCTGCGTCCTGGTTTATTGGCCCCCTTTTTTTGTGCCACTTTTTATGTCATGCATAAATATTATGTTACTTACAAACATGGTCAAAAATTGGCACAAAATACGAAGGAGACCAATGGAAGTACTGGCACCCCATGATTTAACTACTCGCATGTGCGCAGTGGAGTAGTAATGTCTTTCTTTCGCCCTCACGTCCACTCAATTTGCATGCGCTGTATTAATTGACCATCAATGAAATGAAGGACTTTACACGCGTCAAATTATCACATGGGGTGGATCTTCGTACAAAAATGTGTTGCCCCGTGTACCCGTGTGTGCGTGCGAGGGAATGAGTGCGTGCGTGGCGTGCGTGCACATCTTCGCTTCATGCATGTACCGCCACTGTGGCTCAGAGAGGACGAGTACATTCTTCTGGAAGCAGCAACACGTCACTGTGATCAATGCACACAAGGAGGTCGCGACAGTGCCTCCACATGTGCCATGTAGCTTCATGAACTGTAAGAAAGACATTGTGTAGCGTGCCATTGGAATTCTAATTTACGTGTTTTCACATACTCGAAGTACTAGTAAGGTACACGTGCATTGCACGCATCAGATTTGGCAACCAAATTATGAATAAATACCACACTATAGCATGTAAGCTCTGAGTCATATATGCCTGATGTAGACCTTCGTTTAATTCTTATAGTTCATCTCATTCAAAATAAATTAGTTTTTATAAAAAAGCTAGGGCCTCTTTGATTTGTAGGATTTCCAAAACGCGTGAATAGGAAAAACATGGGATTAGAGTGGAATGTCGTCTTGAATCCTACAGGATTGTACGAGTGTTTGATTGTGCATAGAAAAACGCAGGATTCTTTCAAAGTGGTTTGAGTGGATGGGATGTTTCCTATGAAATCTAGTGCAAATGAATCCTATGGAAAAATTTCTATGGTTTACAATCCTATGAATCAAACAACAAAGATAGGAAAAATTCCTAAGGATTAGAATCCTCCAAAATTCCTTTGAGAATCCTTTGAATCAAAGAAGCCCTTAATCTATTTTATGATTCATGGAATTGTGCGTTGTAAAGCATAAAGTAAAAACAAATAATGGCAATTCAACTAGAAAAAAAGTTTGGGCAGTTATGATACGGAAGATTCTAGAACAAAGGAGAAGCACTTGTGTTTTGAGGTTTGTGCATTATGCTTAAGTTCAACCATGGAGTCTGCTAGATTGTACATGTGGCAAAATCCGGTGGGGGCTAGAAGATGGTGCGAGGGGCCAAGTGGAGGGAGACTATGAAGGAGTGCACAAGTGCGAGATCGATATTTGAAGAGAGGGGGCGAGAACGTGCGCTGTTGCGCGCTGTGGCGGAGCCATGAAAAATAAATGACCTAGGGGGCCAAGCATTGCTAATCCTTTACGAGGAGGGCCAATTCATCAACTTAAATCATTTTACCAGCAATTGTCTAATGATCACATTCATATTAGCCTCGATATATAGTGATGTTAGGGGGGGCAGGGCCCTTGCTGCCCCTGTCTTCGCCACTGTGCACGCGTCTGAGAGATGAAGCGGAGGCATGGATGATGAGAGGGGGGCGTTGGATATATAATTAATGTGGGTGTATTAGCTATGTAATCCTATATAGAGAGGTATAGATTGATCGATGTGGACGTGGGAAAGAGGGTGAGACCTCACTAGATATATGATTGATCGGTTTGTGTGGAAAAATGTGAAATACCTAGCTATATATAGACACACATAGAGGAATATTGATCGTTGTGCATGCACGTGAGAGATAAAGAATGCCTGATATGATGGGGAGGGGGAGGTGTGTGTGTGTGTGTGCATGCATGGGAGACCGACCTGAAGAAAAAGATTGCATGTGTGTGATGGATAATGCCGACTGGTACTGTGTGTGCATGCATGCACGAGAGAAAGTTAATGGTACAACTATAAAGAGAAGATGACTGTGTGGGTGTAAAAGACTAGGTGATGTCATAATCAATGTAAAGTAGAATTCAAATATTTGAATAAGAGATCATAATGTTTGAAACCCATGCATGCATGAATATAACTGAGATATGTGTGGTGTGGTTTGGAAACGAGCATGTTGTACTGTATACACACTGAACAAGGTCAAACTGATTTGTATTTGAGATATCGATGGCAGACATCGTTTGGCCACATTGCATCCGTGCATGGACACACTATTCTAATTGGAGATGATGGGTGGCTTTCGCATCACATATCTATATCTATACCCCTATATATATATTATATTTTTTATTTTTTATATAGTGTGCGGATAACTTTAACTTTGAAAGATGGTCGTTGGATGAGGCCAATCCGATGGTGCAGAGATGGCAAATTTGAGCACAACTGGCCGTTGGATATCATCTAGATTCCACCAGATTTTTCCACATGTACAATCTAGAAGACTCCATGGTTGAACTTAAGCATAATGCACAAACCTCAAAACACAAGCACTTCTTCTTTGTTCTAGAATCTTCCGTATCAGAATTGCCCAAATGTTTTTCTACATGATTTGCCATTATTTGTTTTTACTTTATGCCTTACAACGCACAATTCCATGAATCTTAAAATAGATTAGCTTTCTTATAAAAACTAGATGATTTTGAATGAAATGAACTATAAGAATTAAACGAACATCTACATCATGCATATATGACTCAAAGCTTACATGCTATAATATGGTATTTATTCATAATTTGGTTGCTAAATCTCATGCGTGCAATGCATGTGTACCTTACTAGTCTAAATGGTGTTTCTGTGTGTGTTGTGCTTGTTAAACACATTGTACGTAGTATATCATACATGGTTTCGATTCCGGATATCTAGCTAGAGCATACATGTACTATGATTTGAATTCAACATAAAATCTATACATGTATTTGAATTTGAGATCGTTTGTACATGTAGTTCGTATTTATGTAGGAATTTACTTATCCTATATTCATGTCATGTGTTGTGAAGATAATATTTAGATGGTTGTATAACTAACCCGAGTACAATCCCATTCAAACAGGGAAAATGTACTCAAATTTAGTCCCCATGCTAGACAACACACATTGTTTTTTATTGTTGAGGGAAGTGCAAATTGTTTTGGTACTGTACACGTTATGTTTGTTGTCCTAATTTTTTTTAGTTTTTTTGTTGTATTTGAATGCATTTCTAGTAATATAGTAAAACGGGACATAGCTTTCTCTAGTGATGAGGTGCGAATTGTCTTTTTTTTGGTACACGTTAAGCTTGTTCTCCCGAAATTTCAAGCCGCGCCTTGTTATTCCGAAACTCCCGCCTCTTCAACCCGCGCCTTGTTACCCCGAAATATTTAAGATATATCTTTGTCTCGTTGTGCTCCGACAACTCCCTCCATCTCAACCCGCACCTTGCTATTCCAAAATTACAACGCGCGCGAAAACTCCCACCTCCTATGAAATCCCGACACGCGAAATGCCCGTGATACCCCTGAACCGAAAGAACCACCTAGGTCAAATCAGTGGGGGGTACTTTCGTAACTTACCCCACATTTCGGACAAGCACATCCCTAAGCCATGGTTCCCCGCTCCCATCCCATCCGCCCACCCATTCGTACACCAAGGCCGCGAAAACCAGCGAAGCCCCACACCCTCCTCCGTTCGCCACCCAGCCGGAGCCTCTTCCCCGACGACGTCGTCCACAGCAACACCTCGACGTCCCTCATCCACCGTACCGGATGAGGATCCGTCATCGATCTCATCGTCCCGCCGGTTCAGCCACCCCGTCCTCCACCTCCAGGGAGCTGCCCCGATGTCCCCCTCGTCTTTCGCGCCACCTCCATTCCCACACCGCCGTCTTCACCTGCACCACCGGAAGAGCATCATCATCACTGTTTCCTCGGATGAAGCTGAGGCCTAATGGGCGCCACCAAAGAGGTTGTACACTAATCGCCGCATTTTCTTCTTGATTCGATCTCACGGTGCTGCCGGCGCTCGGTCCCGAGCTGACACAGCGCGGATCCATCAACGGCGGCGTCGCCGGCCACTTCCTCCACGGCGTCGCTCCCTCGGCGGCGACGTCCACATCAGTAGGAGCTGCTGCTGCTTTAGCTCTCGCTCTCGGTCCCCTGCATGGTCTGCTCTTGCTATTGCTCTTGCTCTTGCTCACGCTGCTACTCTCGCTCTTGCTCTTGCTTGCGATGCTGCTCCGATTAAGCTACACTTCAGTTGACTGAATCGACTTTTGGGTCAGTCGATTTTTAGGGGGTGGGGGGCTCGCCGGAGTTAAGGAAGAACCAGCCACAGCGGGGAGGGGGGCTCGCCGGAGAGGTACCCCACTATCTATCTTAGGGTTCAGGGTGGGGGCAGTGGTCACCGGCGGTGGT